>NC_073390.1:54867201-55167201 GCF_028641065.1 Leucoraja erinaceus
AAGTCAATAATGCCTCACTTTTGATGAAATTCCTCCACTTGAGATTTTCGGTCATGCGGGTGCGGTTCTACGCTCCAGTGACCTTTCGTGAAATCACCCTGTACAAACTTAAAGCACACGGTATTGGGGGTTCAGTATTGATGTGGATAGAGAACTGGCTGGCAAACAGGAAGCAAAGAGTAGGAGTAAACGGGTCCTTTTCACAATGGCAGGCAGTGACTAGTGGGGTACCGCAAGGCTCAGTGCTGGGACCCCAGCTATTTACAATATATATTAATGATCTGGATGAGGGAACTGAAGGCAATATCTCCAAGTTTGCGGATACTAAGACACTAAGCTGGGGGGCAGTGTTAGCTATGAGGAGGATGCTAGGAGACTGCAAGGTGACTTGGATAGGCTGGGTGAGTGGGAAAATGTTTGGCAGATGCAGTATAATGTGGATAAATGTGAGGTTATCCATTTTGGTGGCAAAAACAGGAAAAGCAGACTATTATCTAAATGGTGGCCGACTAGGAAAAGGGGAGATGCAGCGAGACCTGGGTGTCATGGTACACCAGTCATTGAAAGTAGGCATGCAGGTGCAGCAGGCAGTGAAGAAAGCGAATGGTATGTTAGCTTTCATAGCAAAAGGATTTGAGTATAGGAGCAGGGAGGTTCTACTGCAGTTGTACAGGGTCTTGGTGAGACCACACCTGGAGTATTGCGTACAGTTTTGGTCTCCAAATCTGAGGAAGGACATTATTGCCATAGAGGGAGTGCAGAGAAGGTTCACCAGACTGATTCCTGGGATGTCAGGACTGTCTTATGAAGAAAGACTGGATAGACTTGGTTTATACTCTCTAGAATTTAGGAGATTGAGAGGGGATCTTATAGAAACTTACAAAATTCTTAAGGGGTTGGACAGGCTAGATGCAGGAAGATTGCTCCCGATGTTGGGGAAGTCCAGGACAAGGGGTCACAGCTTAAGGATAAGGGGGAAATCCTTTAAAACCGAGATGTGAAGAACTTTTTTCACACAGAGAGTGGTGAATCTCTGGAACTTTCTGCCACAGAGGGTAGTTGAGGCCAGTTCATTGGCTATATTTAAGAGGGAGTTAGATGTGGCTCTTGTGGCTAAGGGGATCAGAGGGTATAGGGTGATTTCACCAAAGGTCAAAGGTCAAAACTAAGGCATTATTAACTTACTTTTGATGAAATTCAGCGAGCAAACGCGATAATTCCCGATATTTTGGATCTTTAAATCTCCACGGCAAATGTCCGCTGTTCACTTCCGCCGCTTTCTACCTTCAGTTCCCTCTTGTAATTACCTCACTTTCTATCTTTTTTTTTGCCTGAAAATTTAGGTCGCTGTGCTTCACGGTCACCCCGACTAGCACAGAAAATATCAGCTCAAAAATCGGCCGTTTTCCATGTTTTTAACGGGTGGGAAAGTGCGTGTTTCCCCATTCACTAACATGTACCAAACTGAGAGATGTCCTCCAGTTAAAATTTTCGGTCACGTGAGGGGGGATCTACGCTCATTTGACCTTTGGTGAAATCACCCTATGGAGAGAAGGCAGGTATGGGATACTGAGTTGGATGATCAGCCATGATCATATTGAATGGCGGTGCAGGCTCGAAGGGCCGAATGGCCTACTCCTGCACCTAATTTCTATGTTTCCATGTTTCTATGTTTATTGCTTTAACAGTATGTTTGGGATCATTGTCTTGCTGTAGAATGATCTGCCGTCCAATGAGTTTTGAGGCATTTGTTTGAACTTGAGCAGATAGGATGTGTCTACATGCTTCAGAATTCATTATGCTTCTACCATCAGCAGTTGTATCATCAATGAAGATGTGCCGTCAGCAGCCATACATACCCAGGCCATAACACCCCCACCACCGTGTTTCACAGATGAGGTGGTATGCTTTGTATCTTGGGCAGTTCCGTCTCTCCTCGTTGTGCCTCATATAGTTGCAACAGAGATTGCTCAATGCTGCATTTCTTGAAAACATGTGGAAAACGAAAGTGAAACCTTGTCCAGTTTTAAACAGATTCTGTGAACTAACAAAGAGAGAGCAGAGCGGTTGACGGTCGGGGTGCTGCGATGTCGAAAACGTGTCGAGTGTTCGTGAACGACCTGAAAGGAAAAACTTTGGATATTGTAGAATCTGAAGAGGATTTCAAAAGGATGACAGTCCTCAGTTTAAAGAAGAAAGTGATCGAGAAATCTCAAATAGGTCCGTGAGTAAAATGTGGCGTCTAGTTTTCAAAAATAAAAGCTGGGATGAAATCGAGAAAGCAGTTTGTAATGGGGGGGGTGCAAATTTGGAATGACAATATTCCATGGGGTCGATAGAAACGTGGTTACGTGTGTGACTAATGAACGGGATCAATGCTGGATGTAAAGGCGAAGTTAGACGGTTTACCAAAGACGGCAGCGCAAGGAACTGCAGATGTTGGTTTACAAATGAAAAGTGTTGGGGAACAAAGTGAGCTGGACAGGCAGCACCTCCATGATGGACAAGCGACGTTTCAGGTCGGGACCCTTCCTCAGACTGATTGTTGTTGGGGATAGGAAGCTAGAATAGAGACACTGAATCAATGTGTGGATGGGTGTGGGGGGTGAACAAAGTCTGGCAAGTGATCGGTGGAAAAGGCATTCAGGATGGACTTGATGCTGTGTTCTTTTCTCACCCCCCCCCCCCCCTCTTTTTCTGCAGAGGTCCGGGACACAGGTGACCTCCGCATGCTTTTTGTCAATGAGCAACTGGAAGACAAGAAAAAATTGGCTGGTTATGGGATCAAGGACAGATCCTATATACTCGCCGTAATGGATATGGTAGGAGGGGGGGAATGTACAGCGAGTGAGATTCTCACCTGTGAAACATTCGTGTGCAAATGAAGATTCTGGACAATGAATAGTAATGATCCATATGTCTCTGATCCGAAAATGCCGACACAACGATAATCTTAACATTCATAAAGTGTATGTTACCCAATGTACCTTAGTATTTATTTCAATATGGGGCTTCAACCTTTCACCTGTTGTTCTATACACTGTATTCTCGATTGTAAGGCAACAATGCAGGAACTGCTGGCATTAACTGCTCCAATATATACCACTAGTCTCGTAAATGAACGTTTATTCACTGTACCCAAGTTCTACTCTAATTCCGAGTTAGTTAATCCACACATGAGATTTTATTTACCATAGTACTAAAAATATTCAAGTAATAGTTGTAAAAGCACAAATAATCTCACATTCATAAAGGCTAAGTTTCTGCCCACATATTTTTCATGTTATTTTCAGAAAATTGTATCACATCTTGTTATAATTTTACTGTTGGTCAAGTGAAATAATAAAATAAAAGAAATATGTGGATAACTTTGCCATCTTTTCCATTGATTCTCTTGCATTAAATATGCCATAGAGGGAGTGCAGAGAAGGTTCACCAGACTGATTCCTGGGATGTCAGGACTGTCTTATGAAGAAAGACTGGATAGACTTGGTTTATACTCTCTAGAATTTAGGAGATTGAGAGGGGATCTTATAGAAAACTTACAAAATTCTTAAGGGGTTGGACAGGCTAGATGCAGGAAGATTGCTCCCGATGTTGGGGAAGTCCAGGACAAGGGGTCACAGCTTAAGGATAAAGGGGAAATCCTTTAGAACCGAGATGAGAAGAACTTTTTTCACACAGAGAGTGGTGAATCTCTGGAACTCTCTGCCACAGAGGGTAGTTGAGGCCAGTTCATTGGCTATATTTAAGAGGGAGTTAGATGTGGCCCTTGTGGCTAAGGGGATCAGGGGGTATGGAGAGAAGGCAGGTATGGGATACTGAGTTGGATGATCAGCCATGATCATATTGAATGGCGGTGCAGGCTCGAAGGGCCGAATGGCCTACTCCTGCACCTAATTTCTATGTTTCTATGTATGTAGTTCACACATATTTCAATCTTGGGCAGATGTTGGGTTTGGCAAAAGTGAAACCTTTATTGTCTGCGCTCAATCATGTTCTACAATTCTGTCATAAGGCGAAAAGATCGAAAATGGCCCAAAATTAAGTTACAATGTGATTAGTCATCTGACAACGCAAGAAAAAAGTATAACTGGTTTAATTGTAAATTGTCCCTAGTGTGTGTAGGATAGTGTTAGTGTGCGGGGATCGCTGGTCTGTGCGGGCGGTGAGCTGTTTCCACACTGTATCTCTAACTTAAACTAAACTAAACCTTGATCTTGATCTATCTCCACCTTAAATGTCTCTAATGATCTGGCTAAGACAGAATTGTAGAGATTCACGAGATTCCAAGAGAAGAATTTTTGACACACCTTGTCGGTTTTAGCATTAGCATCATCATAAGGAGAACTGCAGTTGCAGATTTAAACCGAAGATAGACACAAAAAGCTGGAGTAACTCAGTGGGACAAGCAGCATCTCTGGGGAGAAGGAATGTGAGATGTTTCGGATTGTGGGCCTTTCCCACTTGGTGATATCAGGGTCGCCAAAATATATTGAACAATTCAAAATCCAGCGGCGACAAAAACATATTGCGACACTTGAAAAAACCTTGCGCACCATATGTCAACACGCCACGTCACCGCTGCGTTATACGTTTTCACGCTGCATCACAACGCATATTTTTCGGTGACCTGATGCACCAGTCAAAGATGCCGGCATCACTAAGTGGGACAGGCCCTTTACTCCAGCTTTTGTGTCTATCTTAGCATCATACATGTTTGACTAAGGTCACCTTATTTTCTGCCAAACTACAAGATATTACAAAAGAGACCACTTCACCTCTCTTGGCAAACCGACCCACTTGTCTTGTAAATCCCCTTTGGAACTGCCCCCAATGCTGCAACAACTTTATGCAAATTACTTGAATTAAGTTTACACTCAGAGATAACAAGTCAATATATATAGAAACATAGAAAATAGTGCAGGTGGAGGCCATTCGTCCCTTCAAGCCAGCACCGCCATTCATTGTGATCATGGCTGATCGTCCCCTATCAATAACCCGTGCCTGCCTTCTCCCCATATCCCTTGACTCCACTAGCCCCTAGAGCTCTGTCTAACTCTCTCTTAAATCCATCCAGTGATTTGGCCTCCGCTGCCCTCTGTGGCAGGGAATTCCACAAATTCACAACTCTCTGGGTGAAAAAGTTTTTTCTCACCTCAGTCTTAAATGGCCTCTTAAAATACTGGAGTAATTCAGCTGGACAGTCAGCATCTCTGGAGAGAATGAATGGGTTACATTTTGGGTTGAGATCTTTCTTCAGTGTGAGAGTCAGGAGTCCAGCGATATGGAGGGGTAACGAGTGAAAGCAGACGATGATAAGGAAATATCTAATGGTTCAGTGTTAGCTGAGGGAAAGGAGACAAGGAGATATACAGTCAAAAATGAATCAGAAACACAGTGAGACTAGTCGGAGAACTAGGGTGGGGGAGGGACAGTGAGAAAGGGAAAGCAAGTGTTACTTGAAGTTAGAGATATCAGTATTCCTGTATCTCCCTCGCCTCTGATTCAGACTGAAAAAGAGCATTGATCCGAAAACGAGTCTCGATCCCTTCTCTCCAGAGATGCTGCCTGTCCCGCTGAGTTACTCCAGGATTTTGTGTCTATCTTCAGTTTAAACCAGCATCTGCAGTTCCTTCCAATGCAATATTCATACCTCTGGGCTGTAAGCTGCCCAAGCAAAATATGAGGTGCTGTTCCTCCCAATTGTGTTGGGCCTGACTCTGACATTGGAGGAGGCCCAGTTCAGAAAGGTCAGTGTGGGAATGCAAGGGGTAGTTAAAGTGTTTAGGAACTGGGAGAATGTGTCGGCCTTGGCAGACTGAACTTGGAACTATTCTTGGAACATGCCACATTGTTTGGCTACTTTGGCCCTGTATCAGGAAATGGCTTTCATCACTAAATCCCACATTTCTCCATTCCTCACATGTCCAATCTTTATATTTTAATTCCCACTGGTACTATTATTCTTCATTGCAGAAATCAGAAATTAGAAGTTGTTTCTAAGGTGTATGACTGAATTCAATGAGGCATCCATCTCATCACATACATTCCACACATATTTATCTGCATCATTTCCAGACCATCCTCAGAATGAGGTGTGTTCATGCAAACCATCTTCACACCGATTATTTTCTCCTTGCTCATTATTCTAGTATTAATCTAGTAAACCCCACCCCCCTCTTATCCATTCTCATCTTCATGAATTCTCATTGTTTCTTTTCATAGAAACATAGAAAATAGGTGCAGGAGTAGGCCATTCGGCCCTTCGAGCCATTCAATATGATCATGGCTGATCATCCAACTCAGTATCCCGTACCGGCCTTCTCTCCATACCCCCGATCCCTTTAGCCACAAGGGCCACATCCAACTCCCTCTTAAATATAGCCAATGAACTGTGGCCTCAACTACCTTCTGTGGCAGAGAGTTCCAGAGATTCACCACTCTCTGTGTGAAAAAAGTTTTTCTCATCTTGGTCCTACAAGATTTCCCCCTTATCCTTAAGCTGTGACCCCTTGTCCTGGACTTCTCCAACATCGGGAACAATCTTCCTGCATCTAGCCAGTCCAACCCATTAAGAATTTTGTAAGTTTCTATAAGTTCCCCCCTCAATGCTGGAGTAACTCAGTGGGCCAGGCAGCATCTGCGGAGAAAAGGAATAGGTGACCTTTCGGGTCGAGACCTTTCTTCAGACTCTTAAAATGAAAAAAACAGTTGATGTCACACCGGCAGTTAGAAATGAAGAGGTCTAAAGAGGGTAAACGGCTGTCTGGGGGAGTCCAAGATGAGAGGGAACAGAGAAAACAGGAGAAGGATTCTTCACTGGGTGGTGAGGACTCCTTCCCATAGAAAAAGGCACGGAGACAGAGGCGACGGAAGAAAAGATCTACGTTGTGGCATGGTCAGAAGAAGGGTCTCGACCCAGAACGCCACATATTCCTTTTCTCTAGAGATGCTATCTGACCCGGTGAGTTGCTCCAACATTTTGTGTCTAGCCTCTTTTCATGAATTAGGTTAGTCTAGTTTGATCAGATTCCTCCATTCCCGGTGTCCTGATTTGTTGCTATAATTTTTGAACACATCTGGATGAAGATAGTTGGGAAATGATGCAAATACGATGAGTGGAATTTAAGGGGTGAAATGGTAAACAAAAATGGTCAACAAATATTGCATCATCTATCTAACTGAACACAAATGTGCACAAGGAATTACTGGAAATGAAGATCAGGAGAATGAAAAAATCCATGAGAACTTTTCCAGAGAGATTTATAGGGCTTCAGAAAAACATAAGAACAAATGGTGGACACATCATATGAAAAAATAGCAAAATCAGCCTGGGATTCAATTAATTTGTACAAGGATGTGTTGTATATCCTTTTATAGGCAATGGTACACAAGCAAGGCACAGTTCTGTGAATGGACAAGCATTTGGTGGATTTTATTGTCAATATGATTGATTAACAGTTCATTTATTTTCAAAATAAATTCATATTTTTAAAGTCTTTGTCAATGTTTGCACATCTTAATATAGAGACTGGGTTGTGACTGATTGGACTGATAACACAGTCACATAAAGGTTATTAGTCTTACCTTCATACAACTCAGGAACATAGTCTTCAGCCCACTCTGTCCATGTTATCAAGTGTGCATCTTATGCCCCTGTCCCACTTAGGAAACCTGAATGGAAACCTATGGAGACTTTACGCCCCACCCAAGGTTTCTGCGGTTCCCGGAGGTTTTTGTCAGTCTCCCTACCTGCTTCCACTACCTGCAACCCCCGGCACCTACCTGCAACCTCCGGGAACCGCACGGAAACCTTGGGTGGGGCGCAAAGTCTCCAGAGGTTTCCGTTCAGGTTTCCTAAGTGGGACAGGGGCTTAATTAAGCTAAATGCAAAATGGTGGGGGAACTCAGCAGGTCAGGCAGAATTTTTGAAGATGACGTCAAAAGAGAGATGGGGGCGGGATAAAAACCTAGCAAGTGATAGTGGTGCAATTCAGTTCAGTTTAGTTTATTGTCATGCTCTTCAGGGTACAGTGAAAAGCTTTTTGTAGCTTGCTAACCAGTCAGCAGAAAGGCAATACATGGTCACAATCATTCCACTTACAGTGTGTAGATACATGATAAGGGAATAGCATTTAGTGTAAGGTAAGACCAGGAAAGTCCAGTCCAGTCTGAGGGACATCAAAGAGGTAGATTATAATTCAGCACTACTCTCTGGTTGTGGTAGGATGATTCAGTTACCTGATAACAGCTGGGAATAAACTGCTCCTGAATCTGGTGGTGTGCGATAGGTCGACAGACACAAACATCTGGAGTAACTCAGCGGGTCAGGCAACATCTCAGGAGAAAGCACCTCTAGAGATTGCTTTCCCCTGACACTCAGTCAGAAGCGCCTCGACCCGAAATGTCACCTATTCCTATTCTCCAGATATGCTGCCTGACCTGCCTGAGTTACTCCAGCTTTTTGTGTCTATCTTTGGTTTAAACCAGCATCTGCAGTTCCTTCCTACACAAGTGAGAGGTGGGTAGATGTGAGGGTGATTGGATTGTAAGATAAGTGGAGTAAGTGACACAATGGACGACACAAAGAACTACAGATGCTGGAATCTTGGGTAAAACACAATGTGGCTGGATTAACTCGATGGGTCTGGCAGTGTGTGTGGAACGGATTGACAAGCAATATTTGGGTTTGGTCCCTTCTTGAAACATAGAAACATAGACAATAGGTGCAGGAGTAGGCCATTCGGCCCTTCGAGCCAGCACAGCTATTCAATATGATCATGGCTGATTATCCAACTCAGTATCCCGTACCTGCCTTCTCTCCATACCCCCTGATCCCCTTAGCCACAAGGGCCACATCTAACTCCCTCTTAAATATAGCCAATGAACTGTGGCCTCAACTACCTTCTGTGCCAGAGAATTCCAGATTCACCACTCTCTGTGTGAAAAATGTTTTTCTCATCTCGGTCCTAAAAGATTTCCCCCTTATCCTTAAACTGTGACCCCTTGTTCCGGACTTCCCCAACATCGGGAACAGTCTTCCTGCATCCAGCCTGTCCAACCCCTTAGGAATTTTGTAAGTAGCAAATTACCAAATCACACCTCCAGTTTAAATTCCATTTGGAATATTTTGGAGGACCAAGAAACCAAGAACCAAGTAACGGAAGAAGAGAAAGCTGAAAATGAGGTAGTGACGGGATGAATCCTGATGAGTGATAGGTGGATACAGGTGAAGAGACCTTGAATGGGAGTTGGATGGACAAACGCTAGATTTGAAAAGACGACAAAATTGTCGTCAAGACAAGTCACTTTTATTTCTATAGCACATTTAAAAAACAACTCTCGTTGGCCAAAGTGCTTTACATTGGTATAAGAATAGTATAACAAAACAACATTGGTTCACAGATTAAATACAAACATCACTACATACATATAGCCCTCGCTCAGAGGACGTCAAGAAAGGCTTGGGAGTAGAGGTGAGTTTTTAGTCTCGACTTAAAAGAGTCGATGAAGGGGGCAGTTCTGATGGGACGAGGGATGCTGCTGTTCCACAGTCTAGGAGCTGCAACCGTAAAGGTGTGGTCGCCCCTGAGTTTATGCCGAGACCGCGGGAAGTTCAGTAACCCCAAGTCGGCCGATCTGAGGGGCCTGGAGGTGGAGTGGTGGGTGATGTAGGTGGGGGCAAGCCCATGGAGGGCTTTGTAGACATAAAGGAGGATCTTGAAATTTATTCGGAACCGCACAGGGAGCCAGTGGAGAGAGGCCAGGATCAGGGTGAGTGATGTGGTCCCTTCTGCGAATGCCCGTCTGGAGTCTTGTGTCAGAGATGAAGAGTGATATACCTTTATAAAGCCAGAGAGAAGGATATGGATGGAAGAGGGCAGGGTAGACAGGGGGGGGGGGGGGGGGGGGAGAGAGAGATAGAGAAAGAGTGGAGGGGGAGTGGGTGACACAAAATGCTGGAGCAACTCAGCAGGTCAAGCAGCATCTCTGGACAACATGTAGGTGAAGCTTTGGGTTGGGAGCCTTCTTCAGATTGAGATTTCTCCAGAGATGCTGCATGCCACCACTGTGGGTTTTGTTTAAGGTGTGAGATATAGTTTGTGCTCACAATCACTACTCAGAGACTCAATCGGCCCCACACAATGATGGTGGTTTAATCATCTTATCCCTCACAAAGGGGTCTGAGTGTGAGTGGGCTTGAGAGGGCTGGGCTGGGGCAGAGGAAAGAGAGTGGGAGAAGGGGGGTGTTACTTCAAATTGCAGAATGCCGTGTTCATACAGTTGCCACCCAAGTGAATGGAGGATTGGGTGGTGAGGTGGATGTGGTAATATTTCCCGGCACACGAGTCTTGCTTATAATAAATTGAAAGTGAAACGACTACAGATTGGAGTTGCAACCGTGGCAAAACGTCGCTTCCGTTGTAAAGTTCACACTTCATGCGTTTGTTTGCAGCAAGCATCAGTCGGGTGTTGGACTTCAGAGACAGTCGGAGCGGTCGTGAACAGGCGGCAGAAACCTTTGGACACATTGGTTGGGACTGAGTATCCAGGGAAGGATGATGGAAAAACGCTACGATCCCAATGACAGCACCCTGAAGTTTGTACAGAGAAAGGACGCGATCACAGGTTTAAAAAAAACATTACTTTATATCGGAAATATATTTTCTTTGCAGCCATTTCCTGAATTGCTGAGCATTTCAAGCACCTTCTGTCTGAATGTTTGAATCGGTGACAAAACATTCAACAAAGGAGCCGAGGGGCAAGCGGGAGAGAAGTTCTGGGCCAGAGTGAAATAAAGTGGAACTACAGGTGCTAGAATGTGGAGAGATAAGGAGATGGGACAGATGGGGTTAATTGGTGTTGTATCCTGGAACAAAATGATGTCCGGAATGCTGATAGTGTAATGGTGGTGATGATATATTTGGCGGTAATGATTTGTTTGGCCTAAAAGTTTGCTTTTAATTGTTTTAGTGGGTAAAAATAGCACAAAGCCACGAAGAGGCTGGGTGGGGAGGGTGAGTAGACCAGGACGTTACACACACAGAGTGATCCCAGCAGAAAGGGGGAGAGAGTTTGATGTTTGACTTTGTCCTTCTTTTGTAAACAAGATATATTGGGACAATTCTCTACATTTATGGAGAGTTTACATTATATTTTTATGACAGAATTTGCTTGTTATAAAAGTTATGCCAGAACTCTAATGAAAGATCTCCTTTGTAGGTGATGATGACCTAAGTGTTCTCAGAGTGGAGATGTCCTGTCGACATGCTGTGGACCCCACATCACTGACCGGATGGTGCCGTAGCCTGATAGATTCTGTAAGTATTCCTGGCAATCAGTTTCCATGCACTTTTCATTCATTTTAACTCTTGCATGGCCTTGCATCGAAGCAAACGTTAACATTGGTATTTTTGTTTGCAACACCCAATACCTATGTTAGGGTCATTTCACATTCCACTGCCCTGGTAAAAAGGATGGAACAGAAGAAAAGTGCAACAAGGAATGGCCCTATGTGGAGGTTCGCAGGCATGCGTTGCTGGATAACGATGAACAGAAGTATTTTGAAGAGAAGGTTGCCTTACTCGCTGCGGCAAAGTACTGTGAAATCAGCACGGTAATACAGCACCTTACTTATAATAAATGGTAACAAAATTCATAACAGGAATTGAGAAAATCCAAATTGGCAAGATGGAAATGGGCATAGGCAATCACATTCATATTTTCTAGGAGCAGAATTAGGCCATTCGGCCCATCAAGTCTACTCCGCCATTCAATCATGGCTAATCTATGTTTCCCTCTCAACCCCATTCCCTGCCTTGTTCTCATAATCCCTGACACCCTGACGAAACAAGAATGTCTACTCTCAGACTGGGAAACCTGTCTGTCTGATGAACCTGTTGCAAGTTCTGACTTCCCGTTGAATTTGGTATTGATTCATTTTTGTCACTTGCATCGAGATACAGAGAAAATCTTTGGTTTGTGAGCTATCCAGACAAATGATATCATCCGTGAATACAGTCAAGCCATACACAAGTTCAGCAGGTTGTGCAAACTCAGATTGGAAACAGAGTGAAATAGCACAGATAAACTAAAGCGTAACGCAGTGGGGCAAGCAGCAACTCCCAGAGAAGGAGTTGGCGACGTTTTGGGTCGAGTTCCTTCGGTAACCGATGAAGTGTCTCGACCCAAAACCTCACTGATTCCTTCTCTCCAAAGATGGCGTCTGTCCCACTGAGTTACTCCAGCATTTTGTGACTATCTTTGGTTTAAACCAGCATCTGCAGTTCCTTCCTATACATATTTTATTTCAGTGTTGAAGTCATTGTTCTGTCTTTCTTCAGTGCCCTGGATGCCAGACTTGTGTCGAGCGAAAAGATCTGACAAATCTTTCAGTGAGATGTTCCATTTGTACAGCGCAAAATGGAAGCTGCTACGAATTTTGCTGGCAATGTTCGAAGCAATGGAAGGGCCGAGCACCCCGTTCTGATCGATGCGACAATGAAGGATGCACAAACATTCAGTTGGACGCCCTTAACAACTGTGACATGAAAACTTTATCCTACAGTAACATCCAATGCCCTAAATTCCGCGCTTGTCCCACATGTGGGATTATTATAGAGCATAAGGATATGTGCAAGTATATCCTGTGCTCCAGGTGTCATGTGGAGTTTTGCTTTGCTTGTCTTAAGACCAAAGCAGTTTGTGAAAGATCATCTAACTATTCTGCTACTTGTGCTAATCCTGTGGCCCCGAGGCAAACAAGTATTCCCACATGGACTCGCACTACAAATACAAGTATTCTTGAGATGAATCGCATACTGAATATGTTCTCAGAAAATACCAATGATGATGACGATGATGATGATGATGATGATGATGATGATATTGATGATGGTGATGATGATGATGATCTCTACCAATAATGAGAATCCGTGTACAATTTTGTAAAACAAGAATCTGATTGCGCAAAAACATAATAAATGACACATTGCCATTAAGCAAAATATTGATCATTGCTGACCTTATTTTGATGATACAAATTGCTTATACTGCTAAAAGATTAATTTTGTATGGCAATAACACAATATAACATCCCACAACAAATATGATCACCTCAATTTTAATTTCAATTTGTATCCATCATAATGTTAACTCTCAATTAATGTGGCATTTAATTTGAATATCTGGTTAAATTTAAGGTAACATCAAAACCAACTCATATTTCATTATGGATGTGGGTGAATCTTTAAACCTCTGGGGTGATGGTTTGAACAACTGAATTATTTTGACATTTTTATTTTAAAATTCATTTCTTAAATATGTGAATGAATTATGCAAAATTCATTGTATTTTTTCCGTCAATTTAAAGATTTAATTTCACATTCAAAAGAATGGACAGGAAATTATTGTTTAAATATTGATAAATCAGCTGCCTGTGCACTGTTTTAACCTGTAGAATGCATACTGGTATTGGTTTGTGTGGCTCGGACAGGGTTTTTCTTTTATGTTTGTTATGTTATTCATGTTATACCAACTCTTTAATGTTTGATTTCTTCAAATAAAATGACCAGACGTTTGGCACAAGAATTCTGCATGTTTGTATTAAAAATGTACAAAATGTCTCTCGTGACACAGAATAAATGGGCAACAATTAGATGTGAAACAATTAGAAGCTATTTCCAAAATCCAATACCTACCTGAGAAAAAGAAGTTGTTAGTTTTTGTATAACTTTCTTTTAATACTGTTTAACGAGCATCCATAACATCTCTATAATATCTGTGGAAGTCACAGAAATATCACGGTCTTCATATACAGAGTTCACACATACGTGTATGAGTCATTTATATTAGGAGCAGGTGTAGCCCGTTGATCAGCTCCACTACTAAAGACTGGTTGATTTGATTGTAAACTCCACATTTCCATCTACGAACAGTTAACTTTCACTCCCTCACTATTGAAGAATCGTTCAACCACTGCCCTAACCCAACCACTTCACTTCCACTATTCTTTGGGGAAACATTCCAAAGACTGGCAAGCATCTGCTAGAAGAAATAAAACAATATCTTTGTCTTATCAAATGTCTTTGATAAATAGAAGTAGGTAAAGGAAGTTAATTGATTGGGATTTTAGATCTGCAGAATTACTCTGGACAAAATGAATAGAATTTTAGGGAAGATTCAAACAAGAGGACATGACTTCAGAATTAAGGGACAGAAGTTTAGGGGTAATATGAGGGGGAACTTCTTTACTCAGAGAGTGGTAGCGGTGTGGAATGAGCTTCCAGTGGAAGTGGTGGAGGCAGGTTCATTGGTGTCATTTAAAAATAAATTGGATAGGCATATGGATGAGAAGGGAATGGAGGGTTATGGTATGAGTGCAGGCAGGTGGGACTAAGGGGAAAAAAAATTTGTTGGCACGGACTTGTAGGGCCGAGATGGCCTGTTTCCGTGCTGTAATTGTTATATGGTTAATTAAGAATTTATTTGAATTATAATTTAGCTAATTGTAGTTATTTACAGACACACCTTGATTTATGCAATAAGCGACTGATGTAAACTTGTACTTACGTAAACAATTCTGTACTCAGTACCTCCTGCGGTCAAGGGGTAACTTCAACAACACTGTACGATCACTGAGATTTACATTAGAAACAAGGTGGCAATGGCGGCAGTGCTTACCCAGAAGGCCATGCACTGCAGAAAGTGCCCTACGGTGATTCCATCAGAAGTAAAATCTGACTTATGTAAAGGTTGACAGAACGTTACCCTAACTTAAAGCGGGCAGTGTTTGTACATGTCCTTGTACTGAACATTTAAATATGTATTGTATAGACTTTGGAAACCATATGTTGTGATTATGTTGGTGGGGATTTAATCAGAATGTTATTGTGGAATTATATTAAATTACACATTGGAAGATATATGAGAAGTAATCATTTGTGATCAATATCATTGTAATATCTTTAATAACCAAACTTTAAACAATATTTTAAACAAATAATTATTCAGTTGCCTGGGAAGTTGTTCACACAAGGGGGCATCGTCCAGGTGGGTATGGCTGCCCTGCCTGCAGCTGTCCGCCCTTTCACTTCCTTTTTTTAATATTTAGTACATTAAGAAGTGTTGTTTGGAGGTCTATTCTTAGTATTTCTCAGTCCCTACCTTGTCGGAGAGGCGGCTTTCCTCCGAGCAGCATCTCTGAGAAAAGCCGCGGGCTGCGGCGTTAACTTTAACATTGGCAGCCTGGGATCTTTCGCTGAGATCGCCAGTGGTGGAGCTCCATCCAGCGCGGCCTGTCGGCTTCTGAAGCCGTGGTCTCCGGTAAGGATGTGGCCGTTCCAGGCATCCCAAGCCGCTGAGAAGGTTCTCCCGACGACGGGGCACCATCACCTGGTGAGAAGGGCCTGGAACATCGGGCCCCGTAGCGGCGACTGCGGAGGCCTCAATAGGCCCGACTATGGGTGGACAACGGAATGGGGACTGCACTTTGACCCTTCACTCACAGTGGGAACTATTGTGGGGGGATGTTTTATGTTTTATGTTAAATTCTTCTTTAATGTTGTGTTGTATTCTTATTAGTGTTCTGCAATGGCAACGTGAATTTCACGACACCAATTGGTGTATGTGACAATAAATGAACCTCTGAACTACACTTCGCTTTGTATGTTCTATGATTCAATTTCAATAAAATACAAAATGGAATGAAAAATGAAGTCATTAACATAGTGTACTGCTAAACCTGAGATAATTAATTTATGACCTCATGATCTGCGCAGTGGAGAAGTCACTCGTGCAAAAGCCGACCTATCGAATGATTCTGAGCCCTGACTTGAATGGGAACACACCTGAGATATAGGTTCCCTTTATGTAACTTTTATAACACGTTGTCCTCAGTCTCCATCGGTCACTGCCCCCAAAAAACTCTTGTCCCACCCCACCCCACCCCACTCCTGGAGGTCTACCACCCGTCTACCAACCTGCAAGTTTGCATCCCTCTTAACCTCAAAAGGCTTGGATAGAGTGGATGTGGAGAAGGTGTTTCCACTTGTGGGAGAGTCTAGGACTAGAGGTCATAGCCTCAGAATTAAAGGACGTTCTTTTAGGAAGGAGATGAGGGATTTCTTTAGTCAGGGGGTGGTGAACTTGTGGAATTCTTTGCCACAGAAGGTTGTGGAGGCAAAATCAGTGGATATATTTACAGGAGAGGTAGATAGATTCTTGATTAGTACGGGTGTCAGAGGTTATGGGGAGTAGGCAGGAAAATGGGGTTAGGATGGAGAGATAGATCAGCCATGATTGAATGGTGGAGTAGACTTGATGGGATAATTCTACTCCTATTCAGGTAAAAATATTGTCCGGAAGAACTGAATAAATCCTCCAGCATTCGATAACATAGAAAGTAAACACACTGAGCCCATGCTGACCATCAGTATCCTTATTCCCTACTTACTAAGGGCATTCTACAGAGGCTGCACCTCTGTGGGACGTGGAAATAACTGGTGTATCAAACCCACATGGTCACAGGAGGAACGTGCAAACTCCATTAAGACAGCACCAGAGATCAAATGTGAGAGGGCAAATGTGATAACGTTTCAAATGAAAATTCTCCGAACTGTCAGTATATCAGTCAATTGTCAGACTGGGTAAATGTCTGGGCAACTGAAATGAGGCATTCAGTTCCCTCTCCACTTTGCAGTTAAAATGTAGCATTGACAGAAGGCTCCATGAAGCTGAATGCATTATACATTATAAATGTTAGCTCTTACAGCTTACTACATCAGCTTGGTTCAAATATTATGAATTGAGTATTATGCGATTGAGAATTGAGTCCCAGCATCGACTTCACCCTCTCCGAAGACTACGTAAAGCAGGCCTCCCCACTACACACCTACGGACTTATTATAGGGGGACTGTCGAGAGCACACTGACATACGGCATCACTTCCTGGTTCGGGAGCTGCAAGGCGTACGAACGGCACCAACTAGACAGGATAGTGAAGACCGCCAGCAGGATTATTGGTGCTCCACTCCCCTTCCTGCTGGACATATACAGGAAGAGATGTATCAGCAGAGCCATCTCCATCATTAAAGACCCTTATCACCCATCGCATGACATTTTCTCCATCCTGCCATCTGGGAAGAGGTACAGGAGCATTAGCTGCAAAACCAGCAGGATGCTCCTCAGCTTCTTCCCACAGGCTATAAGACTGATAAATGGACTTTGCCCCCTGCCAAGTATCGCGCACAAACCCCCAACCTGGACACACTGCAGCAGAGCCACTGTTGTGCCGCTGCCGGTCGGAACGCCTGTTGAATGTTTAGTAGAGTGTTAAATTTGATCATGATACATGTATTTTTATTTCTATTTATTTTTCATGCACACTGAATGGACACTGGTTGAGCAACGTTTTTTTGTTTCCTCTGGGTATGCGAATACTCAGGAAATGACAATAAAGATTTACAATACAATACAATACAATTATGATGCCAATTGCATTTTTAATTGCAGCTTTAATTGCACTGGGCAGTACAGTGGTGCAGCGATAGAGCTGTTGCCTCACAACGTTGCAGAACCAGGTTCGATCCCAACTATGGAACTGACTGTGCGGAGTTTGTACGTTCTCATTGTTACCACATGCGTTTTCTTCAGGTGCTCCGGTTTCCTACCACATTCCAAAGATGTGTCGGTCTGTAGATTCATTGGTTTTGGTAAATTGCCCCTAGTGTGTAGGATATAGAATTAGTGTATGTGTGATGGGTGGATGGCATGGACCTGGTAGGCTGAAGCTCCTGTTTCTGTGCCGTATCTCTAATCTAAACAAAACAAAACATTAATATAAATATCTTCCTCGAAATAAAAGGATCTGCAGAAGCTGGTTTATTAAAAGAAAAGACACAAAGTTCTTGAGTAACTCAGTGGGTCAAGCAGCATCTCAGGATAAGTGACGTTTCAGGTCAAGACCCTTCTGGCTATATTTAAGAGGGAGTTAGATGTGGCCCTTGTGGCTAAAGGGATCAGGGGATATGGAGAGAAGGCAGGTACGGGATACTGAGTTGGATGATCAGCCATGATCATATTGAATGGCGGTGCAGGCTCGAAGGGCCGAATGGCCTACTCCTGCACCTATTTTCTATATTTCTATATTTCAGACTTTATCCAGTTATTTTTGTCCCAGTTTGACAAAATTGCATTCATCCAAATGTAGCTGTCTTCCCTCACCTAGGTTCTTGTTAAAATGTATTAGGTGTATTCACCAAATATGGGGAATCAAGGGGGGGGGGACTGGCTGGAGATTGGCACTTAGCTACAGGTGATGGGGATCAGAGTGTTGAGGACGTTGGGGAATTTGGAGAACCAAGAGATGAAGTTGCTGTGGGTTCAGGCTGAAGAATCAGAAAGGCATAACTCGGTGGTAAGATTGGGGAGAGGGGGATGGGTAGGATAAATGATCATCACCTTCGGGAGGGGGTAGGGTGCTCCGGTGGTTAGCAGGAAATAAACAGGACGTTTCTGTATGGTTTTAAGAACAGAGCATTATTTAAAAACCTGATTGTTCAAAAAGAGTTTAACGAGAGACGATAGCCTAGTTTTATTGGCAATACTATTTCCATTGGGAATTATATCATTTAATGTATGTTTGGTGAAAGCACAATTTGAAGCAGACTGAGAAATGACCGTCTGAATATTTGAACAAAATGGTGCTGGCTGAAACATTTAACGAAAGGCCTTTAACCTATAACATGATGTCTCTGGCCTCCTTGTTTACAGTACCTTTCTGTCTGTGTTTCCTGTATGTGGTGTGCAGACTAGCTGAATGCTTTGTGTACACTGTCTTGTGGTTCTGGTGGAGTTATTTTGAAATGGGGCTTTCAAGACACTTTTAATTAGTTCCCTTCAACACCTTAAATTCCCTTCTGCATTTGCAATGTCATACAATCACAGGGGGAACATGCAAACTCCACACTGTATATTCAATGGAATTTGGAAGGATGAGAGGGAATCTTAAGGAAACATATACAATTATTAAGGAATTGGACAGGCTGGCTGCAAGAAAAATGTTCCCAATGTTGGGAGGGTCCAGAACCAGGGGGTCACAGTTTAAGAATAAGGGGTAGGCTATTTAGTACTGCGATGAGAAAAACCTGTTCTCCCAGTGTGTTGTGAATCCGTGGAATTCTCTGACACAAAAGGCTCTGGAGGACAATTCACTGTATGTATTCAAGAAAAAGTTGGATATTGCTCTTAGGACTAACGGAACTAATGGACATTGGGAGAAAGCAGGAACTGATTCTGGATGATCAGCCACGATCATATTGAATGGCCTACTCCTGCACCTATTTTCTATGTTTCTATACAGATAGCAACCAAGTTCAGAATTGAACCCAGGCCTCTGGTGCTATGAATCAGTAGCTATACCAGCTGTACCACTGTGCAGCCCTTTGTCCTTGTGGCATGCAGACTTCTAAACCACACCCAATTTGTGTTATTCTGTTTTTGACTTGAATTTCTAGTTCCTGGAACTCTTCAGTTTAATTTTCTTCTACAATATTCTACTTTGTTTCACTTAGTCCAGCTTTCCCAGATATTGGGTTTAGGTTTATTACTGGCACATGTACTGAGGTACAGTGAAAAGCTTCATTTCACATGCTATCCAAACACATCAGATGTATCTTACATAAATACAATCGTCAAACTCAACTACAATAGTACAATGGTTAATGGTTATATGGTTATATGGTTACAATAGATAGAACAATGGGGAAGGTACATGAGATGAGGAAAGCAATTTTCACACAGAGAGTGGTGATTCTCTGGAATTCTCTGCCACAGAATGTAGTCGAGGCCAGTTCATTGGCTATATTTAAGAGGGAGTTAGATGTGTCTCGGTGACTGCCAATCACCACCCCCCCCTCCGGACACTTATTATATTTTTTTATTCAAATCGTTTGCTATGTCGCTCTTCAAGGGAGATGCTAAATGCATTTCGTTGTCTCTGTACTGTACACTGACAATGACAATTAAAATTGAATCTGAATCTGAATCTGAATCTGAATCTGAATCTGTGTCCCTTGTGGCTAAAGGGATCAGGGGGTATGGAGAGAAGGCAAGTACAGGATACTGAGTTAGATGATCAGCCATGATCATATTGAATGGTGTTGCAGGCTCGAAGGGCCGAATGGCCTACTCTTGTACCTATTTTCTATGTTTCAATGTTTCTCTAGAGACGCTGCCTAACCCATTCAGTTACTCCAGCATTGGGTCTTTTTTTTGGTATAAAATGTGGAAGCTTGGAAAAAAAGAGAATGAATTCTTATTTTGAACATGCCTGAATTTTCTTTAGTAGAGAGTCCCCATCTTGTAGCCTCTATATATCTGTTCATGAAGTCTTCTGTGGACAGTGGTCATTGACAAATCCACACCTGACTCCTGAAGAGTGTTTCTGATCTGTCGGGCAGGTGTTTGGGGATTTTTCTTTATTATAGAGAGAATTCTTCTGTCATCAGCTGTGGAGGTCTTCCTTGGCCTGCCAGTCCCTTTGTGATTAGTAAGCTCACCAGTGCTCTCTTTTTTGTTAATGATGTTCCAAACAGTTGATTTTGGTAAGCCTAAGGTTTGGTTGATGTCTCTAACAGTTTTATTCTTGTTTCTCAGTCTCATAATGGCTTCATTGACTTTCATTGGCGCAACTTTGGTCCTCATGTTGATAAACAGCGATAAATGTTTCCAAAGGTGATGGAAAGACTGGAGGAAAGACTGAGAGCTCTCTTATACCTACATTAAGGAGACATTTAAACCCACCTGAGCAATTACAAACACCTGTGAAGCCATGTGTCCCAAACATTATTGTGCCCTGAAATAGGTGGACTATGTACAAACACATGGTGAAACCGAGACGTATAAAAATGGCCTTTAATAAAATCTGACAATGTGCGCTTTAACCACATGTGATATTTTCTATTACAAATCTCAAATTGTGGAGTACAGAGGCAAATAAATAAATGATGGGTCTTTGTCCGAAACATTATGGCGGGCACTGTATGTGCCAAACACAGGCAGGTGGCACTAGCGTAGATAGGACATGCTGGTTGGGCCGAAGGGCCTGTTTCCAAGCTCTATGACTATAGTAGTTCGTTGTACCTCATATAGTTGCAACAGAGATTGCTCAATGCTGCATTTCTTGAAAACATGTGGAAAGCGAAAGTGAAACCTAGTCCAGTTTTAAACAGATTCTGTGAACTAACGAAGAGAGAACAGAGCGGTTGACGGTCCGGGTGCTGCGATGTCGAAAAGGATTCAAGTGTACGTGAACGACCTGAAAGGAAAAACATATACTATTAATATTGGGGAATCCGAAGATGATTTCAAAAGGATGACAGTCCTCAGTCTAAAGAAGAAAGTGATCGCGAAATTGCTACCAGGTCCGTGAGTAAAATGTGGCGTCTAGTTTTCAAAAATAAAAGCTGGGATGAAATCGAGAAAGCAGTTTGTAATGGGGGGGGTGCAAATTTGGAATGACAATATTCCACGGGGTCGATAGACACGTGGTTACGTGTGTGACTAATGCACGGGATCAATGCTGGATGTAAAGGCGAAGTTTAGACGGGTTACCAAAGACGGCAGCGCAAGGAACTGCAGATGTTGGTTTACAAATGAAAAGTGCTGGGGAACAAAGTGAGCCGGACAGGCAGCACCTCCATGATGGACAAGCGACGTTTCAGGTCGGGACCCTTCCTCAGACTGATTGTTGTTGGGGATAGGAAGCTAGAATAGAGACACTGAATCAATGTGTGGATGGGTGTGGGGGGTGAACAAAGTCTGGCAAGTGATCGGTGGAAAAGGCATTCAGGATGGACTTGATGCTGTGTTCTTTTCTCACCCCCCCCCCCCCCCCCCCCCTCTTTTTTTCTTTTCTGCAGAGGTCCGGGGCACAGATGACCTCCGCCTGCTTTTTGGCAGTGATCAACTGGAAGACAATAAAACATTGGCTGCTCACGGGATCCAGGACAGATCCACAATACTCATCGTACTGAGTCTGCCAGGAGGGGGAACGTACAGCGAGTGAGATTCTCACCCGTGAAACATTCGTGTGGAAATGAAGATTCTGGACAATGAATAGTAATGATCCATATGTCTCTGATCCGAAAATGCCGACACAACGATAATCTTAACATTCATAAAGTGTATGTTACCCAATGTACCTTAGTATTTATTTCAATATGGGGCTTCAACATTTCACCTGATGTTCTATACACTGTATTCTCGTCTGTAAACCAATCCTGCATTGTTTCAATACTTTATTTTTATCCTCACCGAAATAGTCTTTGTATTTCCCCATCAGCTGTTTAGCATGGGATAGTAAATGCGATGATTACACTACCTATCGAGTGAGTAAATACAACGAGGCAGTTTTGTATAAACGTTGCATGCATGACCTTTGCTCAAATATTATTTACCTTTATCCTTTATTAATAAATATTTTAAATGTATGCAGTGTTGTACAAGCACAAGGCTGGTGTTTAAGACGGGAGGTGAAAATATTGGAGAACTAAATGTGGAAAGATGACTAATGAAGGCAAGCATGCCAAATAATTGACTCACCACTGCCGTCAGGGAACTATGCACTTCTAACCCGAGGCCTGCCCTGGTTTAACACCAAAATGCAACACGTTGCACTTGTCACAGTTATATTCTATTTGCCATTCCTTGGCCGACTTTCTCATTTGTTCCAGATTGTAATCCTAAATAACCTTCTTTACCCCCCACTCTATCTCCAATGTTGGTGTTGGTAGCCAACTTTGCCCAGCTCACTGTACGGCAACAATGCAGGAACTCCTGGCATTAACTGCTCCAATATATACCACTAGTCTCGAAAATGAATGTTTAATCATTGTACCCAAGTCCTACTCTAATTCCTAGTTAATCCACACATGAGATTTTATTTACCCTAGTACTATAAACATTCAACTAATAGAAGAAACATCACAAACAATTTCACATTTATAAAGGCAGGTTTCTACACATATTTTTCATGTTATTTTCAGAAAATTGTATCACATCTTGTTATAATTTTACTGTTGGTGAAGTGAAAGAATAAAATGAAGAAATGTGTGGATAACTTTGTCATCTTTTCCATTGATTCCCTTGCATTAAATATGTGTGTAGTTTACTTATCCTTAAGGGGCTGTCCCACTTGGGCGACCTCCACCGCGAGTTCTGGCGAGTTTGCCCTCAATCCATACTCGTAGCATGGTCGCCACAAGGTCGTAGGAGGTCTTCGTAACTCTCCTTCATGTTCGAGAGTGGTCTCCGCGTACTCGAGGCCTCAGCTAGGTCGCTGCGGTTTTTTCACTATGTTAAAAAATGCCTGCGAGTAAAAAAAGGTCGCCATGGAAAAATCGATACTTTTTTTACTCGTAGGTTTAGTCGTAGTAGGTCGGCATGTCAGTCGTGGGTAGTCGAAGCTAGTCGTAGGTAATCTTCATCATAGTCGAAGGGCGGTCGAAGGAGGTCGTCTTCACTCTCCACTATTCGGTGTCCAATTTTC
This sequence comes from Leucoraja erinaceus, assembly GCF_028641065.1. Classification (NCBI taxonomy): domain Eukaryota; kingdom Metazoa; phylum Chordata; class Chondrichthyes; order Rajiformes; family Rajidae; genus Leucoraja; species Leucoraja erinaceus. Next base: position 54,890,753 of record NC_073390.1, read on the forward strand.
CCTTAGTTAGTCGAAGCTGGTCTTCAACGCGACATTTTTTTCAAACTCTCCTAAGCTCTTCTTAACTTGCCAATTAGGTCGCCCAAATGGGACAGGCCATTTACTCTTCATTCTCAACCTGAAACATCGCCCATTCCTTCTCTCCAGAGATGCTGCCTGATCCGCTGAGTTACTCCAGCATTTTGTGTCTACCGTTGATTTTACCAGTATCTGCAATTCTTTCTTACACAAAAAGTGAAACCTTTATTGTCTGCGCTCAATCATGTTCTACGATTCTTACTGCCATAAGGCTAAATGGCCCAGAATGAAGTTGAACAGAGCATATGTACATTGTGACAACACACAAACACAAGCAAATAGGAGCAAGAGGACGTCACCCTAAACCTGCCACACCATGCAATATGACAATGGTTGGTGACTTCACTTCTGTGCCCATTCCCTATAACACCTATGGGCGGCACAGTGGTGCAACTGTACAGTTGCTGCCTTACAGTGCCAGAGGCAGAATAATCAGGTTCCATCCTGACTGTGGGTGTTGTCTGTACAGAGTTTGTACATTCTCCCCGTAAACTGCGTGGGGTTTCTCCCTGATCTCCAGTTTCCTTGTGGATTTTATTGTCAATATAATTGATTAACAGTTCATTTATATTTTCATAATAAATTCATATTTTTAATGTCTTTGTCAATTTTTGTACATCTTAATATATAGAGACTGGGATGAGTGATTTAACTGATAAAGGTTAATAAAAGGTTACATTCATAACGCTCAGGAACATACTCTGCCCACGGCATCAAATGAGGGAGAAAGAAAAAAAGAAAGGGAAAGAAAGAAAGAAAGAAAGAAAGAAAGAAAGAAAGGGAAAGAAAGAAAGAAAGGGAAAGAAAGAAAGAAAGGGAAAGAAAGAAAGAAAGGGAAAGAAAGAAAGAAAGGGAAAGAAAGAAAGAAAGGGAAAGAAAGAAAGAAAGGGAAAGAAAGAAAGAAAGAAGAAAGAAAGAAAGAAAGAAAAAGAAAGAGAAAGAGAGAAAAAGAAAGGAAATAAAGAAGTGAAAGAAAGGGAAAGAGAGAGGGAAAGAAAGAAAGAAAGAAAGAAAAGAAAGAAAGAAAGAAAGAAAGAAAGGAAAGAAAGAAAGAAAGGGAAAGAAAGAAAGAAAGGGAAAGAAAGAAAGAAAGGGAAAGAAAGAAAGAAAGGGAAAGAAAGAAAGAAAGAAAGAAAGAAAGAAAGAAAGAAAGAAAGAAAGAAAGAAAGAAAGAAAGAAAGAAAGAAAGAAAGAAAGAAAGAAAGAAAGAAAGAAAGAAAGAAAGAAAGAAAGAAAGAAAGAAAGAAAGAAAGAAAGAAAGAAAGAAAGAAAGAAAGAAAGAAAGAAAGAAAGAGAAAAAAAGAAAGAAGGAAAGAAAGAAAAAGAAAGAAAGAAAGAAAAGAAGAAAGAAAGAAAAAGAAAGAAAGAAAGAAGAAAGAAAGAAAGAAAGAAAGAAAGAAAGAAAGAAAGAAAGAAAGAAAGAAAGAAAGAAAGAAAGAAAGAAAGAAAGAAAGAAAGAAAGAAAGAAAGAAAGAAAGAAAGAAAGAAAGAAAGAAAGAAAGAAAGAAAGAAAGAAAGAAAGAAAGAAAGAAAGAAAGAAAGAAAGAAAGAAAGAAAGAAAGAAAGAAAGAAAGAAAGAAAGAAAGAAAGAAAGAAAGAAAGAAAGAAAGAAAGAAAGAAAGAAAGAAAGAAAGAAAGAAAGAAAGAAAAAGAAAGAAAGAAAGAAAGAAAGAAAGAAAGAAAGAAAGAAAGAAAGAAAGAAAGAAAGAAAGAAAGAAAGAAAGAAAGAAAGAAAGAAAGAAAGAAAGAAAGAAAGAAAGAAAGAAAGAAAGAAAGAAAGAAAGAAAGAAAGAAAGAAAGAAAGAAAGAAAGAAAGAAAGAAAGAAAGAAAGAAAGAAAGAAAGAAAGAAAGAAAGAAAGAAAGAAAGAAAGAAAGAAAGAAAGAAAGAAAGAAAGAAAGAAAGAAAGAAAGAAAGAAAGAAAGAAAGAAAGAAAGAAAGAAAGAAAGAAAGAAAGAAAGAAAGAAAGAAAGAAAGAAAGAAAGAAAGAAAGAAAGAAAGAAAGAAAGAAAGAAAGAAAGAAAGAAAGAAAGAAAGAAAGAAAGAAAGAAAGAAAGAAAGAAAGAGTGGTGATGGGTGAAAAGGACACACATACTGGAGTAACTCAGCAGGTCAAGCAGCATCTCTGGAGAACATGTATAGGGGACGTGTTGGGTCGGGACCCTTCTTCAGTCTGAGATTTCTCCAGAGATGCTGCCAGACCCGCTGAGTCCAGCACTTTGTATCTTGCTTTGCGAACCAACATGTTTCCTTGTTTCTACGAGGTGGCGGGGAAATGAGAGGGGGGTTAGGGGTGAGGCAAAGGAAAGAGAGAGGGAGAATGGAGCTGTTATTCATAATTCCAGGGGGGGAGGGCGGGGTGTTGTGATGTTTCCCGGCTCACGAGTCTTGCTCAAATGAATTGAAAGTGAAACTTCTACAGATTGGAACTCCATGGGATTGGCCGTAAGGTTCACACTTCATTGCGTTTGTTTGCAGCAAGCATCAGTCGGGTGTTGGACTTTAGAGACAGTCGGAGCGGTCGTGAACAGGCGGCAGCAACCTTTGGACACATTGGTTGGGACTGAGCATCCAGGAAAGGATGACGGAGACGCCGGGAAAGTGCTACGATCCCAATGACAGCACCCTGAAGTTTGTACAGAGAAAGGACGAGATCACAGGTCTCTTTTTAAAACTCATTCGTTGATATATTTTATTTGCAGACGTTTCCTGACCTACCGAGCGTTTCAAGCATCTTCCGTCTGAATGTTTGAATTGGGAAACTAATGGATTTATCAACGCTTTCCTGGGGCGTGGGAGGTGACCCCGTGTGGCCAGTTCGGACGTAGCAAAAACGGTGGAGGGGGGAATGAGATTGGGTTTGTCTGAGATTCCAGCATCAGGGTAGTACCGACTCGGAAGATGACTTTGTCCCCAGGGATGTCATTCATTTTCAACTACCATCCCATATTGGGGACTATTCTATGACTCTCCTGTTCCTTTACGTTCCAGATAGATTAAGGGGAGAGCGGTGTGTCATTTGCTGCAAATACCCAGTCTCTGGTGCTGGAGCGGCAGTTAATGCATGTGCACGGCCAATCTCTAGTGTGTAGGATCCCTGCGTTGTCAGGCGCTTGTGTGCTTTGAAAGATCTGCCATTTTTCGGCCCAAATCTAACATTGGTCTAAATCTAACATTTTCTGCCGAAGGGACATTCTGGTTCGATATGACAGTGTGGAGAGAAAGGGGAACGGCTGGAGGAACTTAGCCTTGTCGAGGCTCTTGGGAGGTTGTCTATTTCCCTCCACAGACTGCTCACCTTCTCTTGCAGCAGATTCCAGCTTGTGCCGTCTCCATTGCCTCCTCGTTATGTGAGACACTGCCCATAACATTGAGCACGGGTAAAATATCCATCTGCAAACGTCCCCATTGTTGATCTTATGGGGAAGGACAAGACATTGATGAAGAAGCTGAAGGTAGTTGGAGCAACAGACAATACTCTGAAACACAATGATATAATTGTTTGAAGGTTTGATGACCAAGGGCTGAGGCAACTGATCACCAATAACCAACTCTCTGTATTTGGTATAGCTTCACCATTTGATTCATAGTCAGAGTCCTAGGATCATACAGAGTGGAAACAGGCCCTTTGGCCCAACTTACCCACGCCAACCAATATATCGCATCTACACTGGTCCCACGCCTGCATTTGGCCAATATCCCTCTAAACCGGTCCTATCCATGCACCTGGCTAATTGCTTCTTAAACATAGCAACAATCCCTGCCTCAACCACCTCCTCCAGCAGTGCAGTCCATACACCCAGAACCCCTTTTTGTGAAAAAGTTACCCTCAGATTCCTATTAAATCTTTTCCCCTTCACCTTAAACCTATGCCCTCTGGTTCTCGATTCACCTACTCTGGGCAAGAGACTGGCCGGCTAAACTATCTATTCATGATTTTATACACCTCTATAAGATCACCCCTCACCCTCCTGCATTCTAAGGACTAGAGTCACCGCCGGCTCAATCTCTCCCAAAAGCTCAGACTTGAATCCTGGCAACATCATTGTAAATCTGTTTTGTACCCGTTACAACTTGACAATATCTTTCCTCTAACAAGGTGCCCAGAACTGAATACAATCCTCTCAATGCGGTCTCACCAACGTCTTATATAACTGCAACATGACTTCCCAAACTCTATACTGAACACTCTGCTACACTCCAGACTGATGAGGGCCAATGTGCCAATTGCCCATTGGTTTTTCACAGGGCCACCTTGAGATTCAACTGGGTCAAATAGTGTAGTTCTCAGCTCCAAGTGTAGTCAGTCTGATCTAGTAATCTACTCCTTGCTATGTGCTGGCACCATATCTATAATGAGGGCTGCAGCTTGTTCTAGATATGAGCATTGTGTGGCAAAGTGAATGGTCCATGGTATCTCCTTTGCTAGCAATATGGGAGGAACAAGTTAGAAAGGTTGACCTCTTCAAAGTTTGCAGGTGATGGATAATGCCAGGGAATGGAAGGGCTGGGTGGGGAGGGTGAGTAGACCAGGAAGTTACACACACAGAGTGATCCCAGCAGAAAGGGGGAGAGAGTTTGCTGGTTGACTTTGTCCTTCTTTTGTAAACAAGATATATTGGGACAATTCTCTACATTTATGGAGAGTTTACTTTATATTTTTATGTCAGAATTTGCTTGTTATAAAAGTTATGCCAGAACTCTAATGAAAGATCTCATTTGTAGGTGATGATGACCCAAATGTTCTCAGAGTGGAGATGTCCTGTGGACATGCTGTGGACCCCACAGCACTGACCGGATGGTGCCGTAGCCTGATAGATCGTGTAAGTATTTCTGGCAATCAGTTTCCATGCACTTTTCATTCATTTTAACTCTTGCATGGCCTTGCATCGAAGCAAACGTTAACATTGGTATTTTTGTTTGCAACACCCAATACCTATGTTAGGGTCATTTCACATTCCACTGCCCTGCTATAAAGGATGGAACAGAAGGAAAGTGCAACAAGGAATGGCCCTATGTGGAGGTTCGCAGGCATGCGTTGCTGACTGACGATGAACAGAAGTATTTTGAAGAGAAGGTTGCCTTACTCGCTGCGGCAAAGTACTGTGAATTCAGCACGGTAATACAGCACCTTATTTATAATAAATGGTAACAAAATTCATAACAGGAATTGAGAAAATCCAAATTGGCAAGATGGAAATGGGCATAGGCAATCACAAGTACATATTTGCAAGAAGCAGAATTAGGCCATTCGGCCCATCAAGTCCACACCGCCATTCAACCATGGCTAATCTATGTTTCCCTCTCAACCCCATTCTCCTATATAGTTTCAGTAGGAGGGAACTGAAGATACTGGTATGCACTGAAGATAGACTGAAAATGATAGAGTAATTCAACTGGACAGGCAGCACGTCTGGATAGAAAGAGTGGATGATGTTTCTACCTGAAACCTCACCTAGTCCTATCCAGAAATGCTGCCTGTCCCACTGAGTTACTCCAGCATTTTGTGACTATCTTTGGTTTAAACCAGCATCTGCAGTTCCTTCCTATACATATTTTATTTCAGTGTTGAAGTCATTGTTCTGTCTTTCTTCAGTGCCCTGGATGCCAGACTTGTGTCGAGCGAAAAGATCTGACAAATCTTTCAGTGAGATGTTCCATTTGTACAGCGCAAAATGGAAGATGCTATGAATTTTGCTGGCAATGTTCGAAGGAATGGAAGGGCCAAGCACCCCCCGTTCTGATCGATGCGACAATGAAGGATGCACAAACATTCAGCTGGACGCCCTTAAGAAATGTGACATGAAAACTTTATTTTACAGTAAAATCCAATGCCCTAAATTCCGCGCTTGTCCCACATGTGGGATTACTATAGAGCATAAAGAAATGTGCAAGTATATCCTGTGCTCCAGGTGTCATGTGGAGTTTTGCTTTGCTTGTCTTAAGACCAAAGCAGTTTGTGAAAGATCATCTGACTTTTCTGCTACTTGTGCTAATCCCGTGGCCCCGAGGCAAACAAGTATTCCCACGTGGACTCGCACTACAAATGTTACTCATCAATCACCAATACCAACCACCAATAATGAGAATTCATGGTGCACAATTTTATAAAGCAAGTATCAGTTTGTGCAAAAACAGGAAAAGGTTTCAGGCACGGTAAATGAAGCATTGCCAATAAGCAAATTGATAATCATTGTTGACTTTATTAAGATGCTACTTATTGCTAATAATGTGAATAAATAGATTTTGTATGGTAATTACGCAATATGCCATCCTGCAACAAAATATGATCACCTCAATTATAATTTCATTTTGTATCCATAATAATGTTAACTCTGAATTAATGTAGCATTTAGTCTGAGTATCTGTTTAATTTCAAGGTAACATCAAAACCTGACTCGTATTTCATTTTGGATGTGGGTGAAACTTCAAATCTCTGTGTTGATGGTTTGAACAACCAAGGGTACTTTATTTTGAAATTTATATTTTAAAATTTGCTTCTTAAATATGTGAATGCATTATGCAAAATTAATTTAATTGCATTTTTTCCTTCAATATTAAATTAAATTTACATTTTAAATATTCAAAGTAATGGGCAGGAAATCACTATTTAAATATTGATAAATCAGCTGCCTGTGCACTGTTTTAACCTGTAGAATGCATACTGGTATTGGTTTGTGTGGCTCGGACAGGGTTTTTCATATAAGTTTGTTATGTTATTCATGTTATACCAACTCTGTAATGTTTGATTTCTTCAAATAAAATGACCAGACGTTTGGCACAAGAATTCTGCATATTTGTATTGAAAATGTACAAAATGTCTCTCGTGACACAGAATAAATGGGCAAGAATTAGATGTGAAACAATTAGAAGCTATTTCCAAAATCCAATACCTACCTGAGAAAAAGAAGTTGGTAGTTTTTGTATAACTTTCTTTTAATACTGTTTAACGAGCATCCAGAACATCTCTACAATATCTGTGGAAGTCACAGAAATATCACGGTCTTCATATACAGAGTTCACACATACGTGTATGAGTCATTTATATTAGGAGCAGGTGTAGCCCGTTGATCAGCTCCACTACTAAAGACTGGTTGATTTTATTTCGGAGTCACGTGAGTGACTACGTGAAGAACCCGCCTCAGGACGCATGTGCGGCATTACGTTTCAGCAGGCAACAGCGGCAGGCGGGAGACAGGGCTCCCGTAACAACCAGAAAAACTAAGCTTTAGGTAAGTACTTACCTTTATTTTAACAGCCCCTTCGCGTCTGCTTGTTCCCCGCAGGGCATGCAAGCGGCCCCCTTGGACTCCGGGGAAGGAGTGTTCCGTTCGCGGAAGGGGGGGAAAGACGCCACCAGGACCGCACACACGGCGGACCATGGATGGGAGCTGTGCCGGTGCCGGTACCACTCCACAGGGGCGACAACGGGAAGACGGCGCTTGCACTGCGTTGGAGGTTCCCCTCAGTCCTCGCTCGCCCTCGAGTAACTGGCCAGGTGAGGCAGGCAGGCGGGCGGGCGGAGGCTTCCGACCATTCGGAGCCGATGAGGGGGACCCACGACGCAGTGTTGGCGTGGAGTGCGCTGCACTCTAACAGCAGCCCGAGTGCATGAGAGAGAGAGAGCGCACCGCGGCAGGACCGCTAACCAGCGCCCCGCTCCCGACACTGCACCAAGCCCGTCAACACTTCAGCAACGGGCTGGGGAAAACGCTGCACCTGCCTGCTCAACGGAGGACGTCTCATTGCGGGGGCAGCAACAGGCGGTAGGACCGCTTAGTGGGCGGTCCGCTACCCCGACACCACGACCGAGCCAGCCCGCTAGCGCCTGAGCAGCGGGCTGGATGTATGCAAAACCGGCCGGTGGTGCCGACATCGGACGGGGACGTCTCTCCACCCAGGAGGGGGAGAGACAGCCGCCTGAGCTGCAGGAGCGGCTCTTGGGCATTGGAGAGGTGAGTTGCAGTTGTGTTTTTTTTGCAGGTTTCAGGAACGCAACGCAGAAAACTCAAAAGATAAACTGCCCCGCTCCAACTCTACCAGCGGGGCAGCAACCAGCGGCAGCGTCGCTCGCAGAGCGTTTTTCGCTATCCCTGAGACCGAGCCAAGCCCAGTCTCGCCAGAGCCTGCACGGCGGACTGGGAAAGCGGCCAGGAAGCCAAACGGCCGGTCGTCTCCGACTCGTCGGAGGGGGACATGTCTCCACCAAAGCAGAGAGAGACAGCCGCCTGAGCTGCATTTAGCAGCTCCTGGAGGAGAAGGTCCACCGGGAACAGCAGCGCTCCCGGCGAGACAGGACAGGCACCTCCTCCATAGTGTCGTGTCAGGCACTGCCCTTTGCTACCCTCATACCACGGGTTGGAGCAGGAGGCTAGCATTGGTGACCAGGGCAGGGCTGGTCTGCAAATGGGGCAGGCGGACAAAATCGGGAGTATGCATGAGGTGCAGGATCAGGAACAGCTGTTGGGTGTGGTGGACCGCTTCGTAGCAACCCCACAGGCTGGAGCACCGCCGGAGCCAAAAAATGGCAGCCAGTATTAACCACCTATCCAACAAACCTCTACTGAAGAAGGTGCTCGCAGGAAGTGCTGGTATTAAGGTGTACCACACAATTCGAACTAAACAATCTCCGGAGGGAAATATAAGACCTGCCCTCAATCTCAAAATTTGCAGGCTTGAGTAAAGCCCCAGCTGCGGAGGCAGACTCACTGCTATTTGGGGAGAGATCTGAACAAAAAGCTGAAGGAGATGGAAGAGGCATCAAAAACCTTCGGCATCATGAGGGCAGGCCCCGGGACGAGCAAACCACGACTTCCGATACCCAAGCGGCAGCACCCCACGGCATCCACCAGTCGACGTCTAGAATATGGGACTGGTGAACGCTTGGGGCCGCATTATCCCCAAAGATCTTTTAGATCAGGGCCCGCCGCGGACCCCCTGGAAAATGCGCCTCCCCCCAACGTCGCCAGCACGTCGTCAGAACAAAAGCACTCAGAAAACAGAAAAGACAAAACCGCCAATAACCATGGAGGTAGGTGGGTCTGGTTCCTACCAGCATATAGAGCTCTTTCCTGGACTATCTTGGGTTTCATATTAATTCAGTCCACGTAACTATAATGTTGCCAAGAGACAACATAATAAACAAGCAACAAATTAATGGTCAACAAACTACCAACTACTCGACAAGTAACAGAGTAATTGGGAAAATGGTAGCATTTCTGTCTACATGATTCAGACCTTAGTATCAAAAACAACATATACGTTGTCATTGAGCATCTCATGAAGTTACCCACTGAAGTAATATCAGAAAGACAGTGGTGGGGTTTACCACTTATACTGGGCATTAAGTATCTAAAAAATGTTCGGGTGAATTTTATGGATTTAAAGCACTTGCATGTACGGTTATAAATAGACTACACTACGGTGGTGGCCTACATTAACCATATGGGTGGCATAAAGTCGGTATCATGTGACAAGTTGGTCAAAACAATTTGGCAATGGTGTGTCCAAAGATGTATTTGACTATCAGCAACTTACCTGCCAGGTAAGCTAAATACAGTGACAGACACCAGGTCACATAAATTTAATGACAACATCGATTAGATGTTTTTTATAAAAAAGTTTTAACAAAACTATCAAGCTATATGACACGCCAGATATTAATGCATTTCGTTGTCTCTGTACTGTACACTGACAATGACAATTAAAAATCTGAATCTGATATCGATTATCTGCATCAACGCTAAATCACCAGGTGTTTGGGGATGTCCTATGTATGTCGCGTGGGAACCAGACCCTGGGGCAGCAAATGCGTTCGCGCTGCATTGGTGAAATTATTTCTATGTATTTCTTCCCTTCTGCCTCATCAATCGAGGACTACGCACAGTACAAAAGGATTCTGCTTCAGGTATTTGATAGTACCTGACGGACTTACGCAGCCATGGTTCCCTATACGACATGACATGGTTGTTGAAACTTCGATGGTATTTCCCAGTAACCCAGAATTATTAACAATCGGAGCCGGGCACAAGTCAACTGTGCCATGGGAAAATCAAGCTCCTGGGTTGCAGATTCTGCACAAGCCATATCTGGGACTGGGATTGTTATACTGAACCATCGACACCATGTCAGCATCCTTCTGAACATCCACTGGACTACAGCACTTGTCCAGCATCAAGAGAAGTACTGCAAGGATACAGGGATAACCTACTCAACCGCTACAGTTACTACGAACTGGAATTCCTGGTGAACCTTCATCATGATGAAGGATTCGGCTACAGTACCATCAACACAGCTAGAATTGCCCTGCCTGTTTTTTCAAAACAGCTACAGGACAACAGGCCATGGGGTCACTGGCTGGGGGTAAATCTTTGAAGGGTATTACAACTCTAAATCCCTAGACCAGGTACACCCATATACGGGATGTCACAGTGGTATAACCATACCTCAGGGGATGCCCACCAGCCAGATCCCTAAACCTGAACCTTCTATGCACTAAACACATATGTTGAGGGCACACGGAGCAGCACAGAGGGTCCAGTCACTACTCCTATTGCAACTGGACACCATGCTCACAGCTTCAGACCAGATCTCTATCATTGTCCAGGGAATGGTCAAACCAAACCAGGAACACCTTATCCAGTCATAAAACCCGGGCTTACCCGCCAGAAAACACGGTAATGTGCCGTGACCCTATTACCTTACATAGACACAACCTAAATATTCGAGGGAGATGAAAAGCCTTGTGGGTTGGTCACAAAAAACCTTGTGGTCGGGAAACAAGCCTTTTTTGGGATGGCTCAAGCAGGTATTAAAGCTCCTGGGATAAAACTAACATGTACAAAGTTTTCATTCCACAGGACAAGCTTCCACGTCAACGGCAAAAGAATGGACGTGCCTATAAACCACATCCTGGCTACAGCAGAATGGTGGGGGTAAAACGTTCAGAGAAATAATTTATTATAAACTGTTGACAAAACCTGTTTTTATTTGCAGGAAAGATTCCAATCTGCAAATATTTAAATTAGCCAAGGGGAGCATTTAAATTTCTTCATTGTTATTGTAAAATACCATTGTGTTTCTATAAACAGATTCATTGGTTGATTACGATAACACACTTCCTCCCTCAAAGACTTCGGCAGTGATGTAGTAATAGCTGTTACACGGTTTGAAATCACAGAAGCTTTGAAATCTTCACGTAGTCACTCACGTGACTCCGAAGTAAAATAGTAAGATTAAACGAGAACTTACCAGTTTGAAGTTTGATCTGTATTTTATGAGGAGTTACGATGAGGGATTACGTGCCCTCCGCTCCCACCCTCATTATATGGGTCAAACTGATAAATTGATGTCTCTTTGTCTTTACTATGTTACTTCAAATACTTGTGTCTATCTGTGATTCCACACCGCTGCTTTGAAGTATGCTGCACATGCGTCCTGAGGCGGGTTCTTCACGTAATCCCTCATCGTAACTCCTCATAAAATACAGATCAAACTTCAAACTGGTAAGTTCTCGTTTAATCTTACTATTTGATTGTAAACTCCACATTTCCATCTACGTACAGTTAACTTTCACTCCCTCACTATTGAAGAATCGTTCAACCACTGCCCTAACCCAACCACTTCACTTCCACTATTCTTTGGGGAAACATTTCAAAGACTGGCAACCATCTGCTAGAAAAATAAAACAATATCTGACCTTGTTATATATTCATTTTGTTGGATCTGGCTCTTGCTGGTAAGGCCTGCCATTATCGCCCAGCCCTCTTTGTCCTTAGAAGGTGGTGGTGGGCTGTCTTCTTGAACCAATCCAGTCTTTCTGGTGAAAGCACTTCCCCAGTGTGATCGGGGAGGGAGCTCCAGGACTTAGTCAGCAACAATGAAGGACCAGCAACTAATTTTCGAGTCAGGGAGGGCAGAATGAGGCCACACACAATTTGAAGGAACATATTTCATATTTCACTTGGGCAGCTAACAAGCTCGAGGGTATCGTCCCAAAACGTTACCCATTCCTCTCCAGAGATGCTGCCTGTCTCGTTGACTTACTCCAGATTCTGTGTCTATCTTATAGGTAGATGGGACTAGGGGAGAATAAGTGTTTGGCAAGGACTAGAAGGGCCGAGATGGCTTGTTTCCGTGCTGTAATTGTTATATGGTTATATCTTTGGTATGAATATTGAGTTCTTCAATTTCAAGTAGCCCTTGTATTCCATCCCCATTCCTACCCCACCCTAGTTGTCCTGCCAGATCCACTGTTTGCATCGCCACTTCCACAGCCAACAATGGACCATTGTGGGCTCCACCTTTCCTTGGTCATCGGTGCTGGCTCTGATTTGTTCTGAACCTTGTCATACCTCTGGTTTGCCTCTCCCTTGACAGTCTGCAGAAGGGTTTCAACACAGAACAGTCACATCCATTTTCTCCAGTGATGCTGCCTGACATTTGAGTTACTCCAGCCTTTTGTGTCTCACTTTGGGCAGTGGAACCGGCAGGTGGTGGCATTTCCATGCACCTATTGACCTTGTCCTTACTTGGACAGAGAAGACAGGGGTTTGAAAGGTCCTCTTTGGAGTAGCCTGGATGAGTAACTGTGGCAGGGTTATTGGTGGTGGAGGTACAGGCAAACCTGCATTACTGAGGGAGGAAGTTGATACATTCCAGGAAACCAGTCCATACCATGATTTTACGTAAAGCCGAGCTGCGACACCTGTATAGGCATCAAGAAGCACGTTTGTGTTGAGTTGCTGCTGTCCAGCACCAGAGACCCAGGTTCAATCCTGACTAAGGGGGCTGTCTGTATGGAGTTTGTATGTTCTCCCTGTGACAGCGTGGGTTTTCACAGAGAGCTTGGGTTTCCTCCCACACTCCAATGACGGACAGGTTTTTATGGAGAGAAGGCAGGTACAGGATACTGAGTTGGATGATCAGCCATGATCATATTGAATGGCGGTGCAGGCTCGAAGGGCCGAATGGCCTACTCCTGCACCTATTTTCTATGTTTCTATGATTGAATGGCAGAGTAGACTTGATGGGGTGAATGGACTAATTCTGTTCCTCCAACTTATGAGCTTGTGTTCAATTTTGCTTTCTACAAATTCAAAGTGTGATGATCAAGCACCACTGTTACACATTGCTCTTCAGTTAATGTGAGCGTTTGCCATCAAATGACCACAGCAATACTTCATGTCATTGCACAATCATTTATTCAGTTGATATTAAGCATATCATTCACAATAGGCCATTGAAATGATTGGTGACTGCATCAAATAATACCAATTCCATCACATGCAATACAAATTATCTTATGTTAAAGAACTTGGGGAGGTTTAAGTCCTTTGGCAGTAAATGATAAATGATCGGCTAATTTTAGACCCTGAATTTACTAAACAGAAGTAAGCAAAACAAAACTGAACGAGTCTCTCAATAATAGTGAAAAACACATTTCTATCATGTTAGTGCATTTGTTCCCTCAAAGCTGCAGACAACATGGTCCCTGTGTTTGGGGAGTCCAGAACCAGGGGTCACAGTTTAAGATTAAAGGGTCGGACATTTAGGACTAAGTTCAGGAAAAACATTTTCACCCAGAGAGTTGTGAATCTGTGGAATTCTCTGCCACAGAAGGCAGTGGAGGACAATTCACTGGATGTTTTCAAGAGAGAGCTCTTAGGGCTAATGGAATCAAGGGATATGGAGAAAAAGCAGAAATGGAGTACTGTTTTTGGATGATCAGCCATGATCATATTGAATGATGGTGTTGGCTCGAAGGGCCGAATGGCCGACTCCTGCAACTATTTTCAATAATTCTATGTTTATTCCTTGTGTTGTGCGGGTGTCCACAATAATGGAGTAGCTGCCACTTCCTCCTGTTCATTCTGGTTGGGTGGCAGAATTGAGGGCTCACAGTGCAATGGTGAGGCTACAAATACAATCTTTGGAAGTTTGTTCTGTTAAAAGAATCGGCGTCGAAACACATACTTTGTTTATCTGCGTTCATCCATCTGTTTTCAGTTTAAATTATTAATCTCATTATCAGTCAGGTATAAAGCTTTCTGATTGATTCAATTACTTTATCAGGTCCTGTCACGTAGCAGGGTTTAAGAAAATTTAATAAAATATTCCAACCATGATAATAAAATGAATATAATTACGTCATTGTACATATTATTTCACATGTCAGCTTTAACTAAGAATTAATGAAGAGTTTTTATTTACTTCAGTTTCACAAATATGAAAGATTGGTTACAATGTTCATTTAAGCTGTGGCCCAGTTCTCTTTCCATGATTGTTTTGACTGGAGAGGTGAAGAATGTTTCTGTGAACCTGATCTTACTGTGCAGAAGAATACTAGCGATACAAAGTTAAAAAGGTTTACACTTATACAACATTGTTTATGACAATCTCGGTTGAATATTAAGATACCTATTGAATTATGATCACTGTTAATGGTAGAGGGATTAGGATAATTAGGAAGGGGATTGCAGTATTTAAGGTCCAGGCAATATAAGCAATGATGAAATCATCACTGCATGAGCATTGAAGGCGTGTGGGCATCTCTAAACGTTGTAGATTCCAGGTTGTGGGTTGAGGGGGGGAGGTTACAAAAAGTGGACAAGATCAGGAATCACAGCAATGCTTAATTGCAATGTACCTACCTAATTGAGGTGTGGTCAGTGCAAGTTTGGGCATAGGCAGTCGAGCTTCATTGACTACCTGTTTACAGCATGCACTAGAATAGTGAAATCTAGGCATCACAAAGACACAGATAACTAAAGAGGCAGAACTGTGTCACTATAACCACAATGAAAATAGGTGGCCTGTCTGAGGGCACAGATATCAAATCTGAAGCTCAATTCAAGTCAGGTAAGGCAGTATGGCTGCAAATGGTCATGTTCAGAACATGTCAGAGTGAAACTTGGATACAGCAGGAAGCAATGTTTGTGCTGGCTTGAGGGTGGTTGCTTCAGTTTTTCAACGGTGAATGAATAATCAGATGGTAAAGTCAGGCACAAAGTCCAAAAGTGTAAATGTCAGGGGAAGGTTTGGAGGAATGTTAGTAAGGTAAAGCTGAGTGCCATGGGAATAAGGTTGCATTTGGTGCCATGTTCTTTGTGTAATGTATTTAGTCATATCTATGCCATGTTGGGATTGCAGTTTGCCTTGGACTAATGCCTTTGGCACAGACATCAAACCACGACTCGGGTCTTTGTGCCTGGCATATGGGAGTCAGCTCGAGACAGGCAAAGCAAAATTCAACATGACACCTACAACAGATAATATTTTTACATCCCCTCTGGTTGTGTTCAAGCAGCTTGCCACACGTCGGACAGGCTCGAATAGAAGGGCAATTCTTCACCACAGTCTCTACGAGGCTGACTAATGGACAGGTGCGGAGGATTTCCAATTCCATGTTGGTGCAGCCATCGTTGTTGCATCGATCAGAACGTGGACCCGGTCCCTTCCACTGTTTCAGGCACTGCCAGCAGAACTCATAAACATGGCCTTTCTCTGCTGTACAGATGGTGCAGCGGACATTCAGGTTACTCAGATCTGTGCGTTCAACAAATGTTTGACAGCCAGGACACTGTTGATAACAGACCATAATAAACAATTTGCAAAGTAAATTATATCCCAGAGATAACCCTTTTTAAGAAGGGTACCGACCTGAAACATCACCTATCCATGTTCTCCAGAGAACCCACTGGTTCACCAGCTAATTCCTTGCATCTCCTAAACCCTTTTTAAGCATGCACCTAAACATGTGCTGCAATTGCTACAGACCACCATACCAATCTAGTCTAGTTTAGTTTAGCGATAGAGAACAGAAACAGGCCCTTCGGCCCATGCCACCCATCAGTAATTCTGTAAATTACCCCTAGTGTGTAGAATAGAATAGAACTAGTGTGTGGGTGATTTGGGGCACGATAGGAACAATTTATATTTTTTACCAAAGCCAATTAACCTACAAACCCGTACGTCTTTGCAGTGTGGGAGTGAACCGGAGCACCCAGGGAAAACCCACGCGGTCACGGGGAGAACGTGCAAACTCCACACAGACAGCACCCGCAGGATCATATCTGGGTCTCTAACGCTGTAAGTAGCAACTCTACCTCTGTGTCACCATATAATTGTGATTAAGGAATGTAATACAGACACAACCATGGGAGTACAGAACAGTTATCCTTATTTTCAGTACAGGTGCACAACCTTTTATCCGAAGTTCCAGAAACCGAAAAGCTCCGAAAACCGGCCATTTTTTCCAGATGTCGTCTGCGCACCAAAGCTCGCGTTTGGCGCCAAACTTGACCCAAAACGACCCACGGTCAACCCAGGTCTGTACCAAAGATCCTCTAGGAGGTCTGTACTACTGTAGCGGCTGCCTCCTCCCTGGAGACCGGGAGACGCTTAAACATCTGTAAATCATTGCCTAAATGTTAGTTAGTTAGTTTGGAGGGCTTTTATGTGAAGGGGGGTGAAGGGGTAAACTTTAATTCTTAGTCCCCTACCTGGTCGGAGAGGCGGGGAGTGGTCAATGCCTTACCGGGTCGCTGTGCAGTAAGCTCCGCAGCGCTGTGGCCGGTGGGGCCGCGGGCGGCACCGGTTGTAGCTCCGACCCCGGCAACTCTACCCCTGGCTGCGAGGCGCTCCAAATCCAGCGCGGCCCGCGGCCGGACGCCCCAGCTCCGCGAATGTCGGGAGTCGGCGGCATCGCAGTGCTGGGATACCAGCGGGGAGCGGGCAATGCCTTACCGGGTCGCCGTGCGGCAAGCTCCGGAGCGCTGTGGCCGCCGACACACAACATCGCGGAGCGTCGCTGGATTTGGAGCCGCGGAGCTGGGGGCTCCGTCCGGCCGCGGGCGGCGCCGGTTGGAGCTCCGACCCCGGCAACTCTACCCCTGGCTCTATCCCAGCACTGCGACGCCGCCGACTCCCGACATTCTCGGAGCTGGGACGTCCGGCCGCGGGCGGCGCTGGATTTGGAGCGCCTCGCAGTCAGTGGTAGAGTTGCCGGGGTCGGAGCTACAACCGGCGCCGCCCGCGGCCGGACGGAGCCCCCAGCTCCGCGAGGTTGGGAGTCGCCGACCAGGTAGGGGACTAAGAATTAAAGTTTCCCCCTTCACCCCTACTCCACCACCACCACATAAAATCCCTCCAAACTAACTGACTAACATTTATGCAATGATTCTCCCGGTCTCCGGGGGGGAGGCAGCTGCTCCAGACTTTTCAAGCCGCCCGCGCTACCTACCTAATCTACGCTAAAAATCTTCCATTCTGAAATCCGAAAATGTCCGAAATCCGACAAGTGTCTGGTCCCAAGGCTTTCGGATAAAAGGTTGTGCACCTGTAATGTACTGTCCGGAACTAATGTTTCTAATTGTTATACGTACTGATTTATATTCACAATACTCAGCAGCAGCCAACACAGCGACTGTTTCCTCAAAATGTCGCTGCTCCTCACTGGTCAGCACTGCCAGTTGGCGAACTTCATGGTAGGACCACTCCTGTCCACAGTTCTCTGTCGTTCCATTTTTCAGCGCTGGGCAGTAAAACTTGTACTGACCCTGTAATTTCAAATTTGGTTAAAACTCATTCATCAAACTTGCCTTCTCTCTCTGTAATGAGATGGGCAGAGGCAACATCTTCATGCAACCAAACTCAATAGACAATAGGTACAGGAGTAGGCCATTCGGCCCATCCCGAGTAGCCTCTCTCAAAGTACTCTCTATGCCCACTTACCCTTCTCCCAACTTCCTGCTGTGGAGCTCATTTCTCACTGAGTCCCAAAGTCTTTACTGAGTGCTGAATTCACACAGTTTCCAACATTCTCACTGATCACCCTAATTTCATTCAATACCAACTCCATCCCTCAATGCATTAATTCTCTGCTCAACACCAAACTCCTCCCCCCCCCCCCCCCAAATATCAAACTCCCCCAGGGAGTGGCCAACTCCCTCATTCAATCCCCGTGGCATTAAGTAACTAAGTCCTCAACACCCATAATTAGTGCCTGATTCTCACAGATTTCTGCTCCATCAGTTAATTTCTCTGCTCTGTCACACAATGCTCAATTCTCACACAGTGCCCCAACCCCTCACTGAATGGCCAGCTCACATTTAGTGCCCAATTCTCATTTGGAGCCCAACTTGCTCACTCAATGTCTAGTTCTGGCTCAATGACAATCTCCCTGCTTGAATGGTGAATTCTCTCAATGCCCAGCATTTAATACTGAATGGCCAGTCCAGTGCATGGAAGGTTCACTGGACTGGTTCCACATGAAGAGGGATTAAACAAACCAGCGTTATATTCACTTGACCTTAGAAGAATGAGCGAGGATTTAGTTTGCAACCAGGTTGGTTCACTTGTAGTTAAGCATGGGGAGGAAATGCTAATGATACTGTAAATGGTTTTATCCCAAGGATGAGTTTTTAAATGTTTATTAGAAACATAGAAACATAGAAAAATAGGTGCAGGAGTAAGTCATTTGGCCCATTGAGCTAGAACCGCCATTCAATATGATCATGGCTGATCATCTAAAATCAGTACCCCGTTCCTGCTTTTTCCCCATATCCCTTGATTTCATAAGCCCTAAGAGCTAAATCTAACTCCCTCTTGAAAACATCCAGTGAATTGGCTTCCACTGCCTTCTGTGGCAGAGAATTCCACAGATTCAAAACTCTCTGGGTGAAAAAGTGTTTCATCATCTCAGTCCTAAATGGCCCAGCCCTTATTCTTAAACGGTGACCCCTGGTTCAGAACTCCCCCAACATCGAGACCATTTTTCCTGCGTCTAGCCTGTCCAAACCTTTAAGAATTTTCTATAAGATCGCCTATCATCCTTTTAAATTCCAGTGAATTCAAGCCCATTCGACCCATTATGCCAGTCCTGCAATCCCGGGAATTAACCTGGTGAATCTACACTGCACTCCCTCACTAACAATAAAGTCCCTTCTCAAATTAGGAGACCAAAATTGCACGCAATACTCCAGGTGCAATTTCACCAGGGCCCTGTACAACTGCAGTAGGACCTCCTTGCTCCTAAACTATATTCTCTCGCAATGAACGCGACATGCCATTCACTTTCTTCACTGCCTGCTGTACCTACATGCGTACTTTCAGTGACTGATGTGCAAGTACATCCAGATCTTGTTGCACTTCCCCGTTTCCTAAAGTGGCGGAAGTGTGGGCGCTGTTGAACGGATGCGGATCGCCTGCAGTCCGTCTGTCTTTACTTTTTTGTTGTTGTTTTTTTTGTCTTGTTTAGTTAAACTTTAGTTTATTAGGTTGTTTATGTGTTATGGGGGGGGGGGGGGGGGGGGGGGGGGCTTAAACATGGTTTTCTGTCTCTCCCTTCGGGGGAATGCGACTCTTCTGTTGTATCTCCCTTCTCTACCCCCGTCTGCTCTGAGGCCTAATGGCGGAGCTGGCGGCCTCCAACCTGCGACCGACCTCGAAGCTCTGGAGGCAGAGCCAGCCGGGACTCACCAACGCGAGGCTGGCCGTCTTCGAGCTGAGGCGGCGTTCCAGCGGCGGCGACCTGAATCCGAGGCTCGGCCGCGGGCCAGTGGACAACATCGTCGGGAGCTCGCAGGTCACAGGCTGGTGCCTGTTTTCCGGAGCTCCCGCGGCAACAGCTGCGTCCACTGGACTGGAGGGCGGCAGCTTCGACCACCCCCGGGCCGCGGAGCTTGAACCGGCCCGTTCTCGGACCTCGGTGAGCCGCGGGACTGATTTACCATCGCCCGGTGGGGTAACAACATATCGCCTCAGCGCAGAGGGAGAATGAGGAGGGAAGAGACAGTAACTTTAAGACTTTTGCCTCCATCACAGTGAGGAGGTGCCTGGTGAACTCACTGTGGTGGATGTTAATTTGTGTTTATTGTGTGTTTTATTATTTATTATTATATGTATGGCTGCAGGCAACGACATTTCGTTCAGACCGAAAGGTCTGAATGACAAATAAAGGATCTAATCTAATCTAAATCTAATCTGACACCATTCAGATTATAATCTTCCCACCAAAGTGGATAACCTTACATTTATCCACATTATAATGTGGATAAATGTTTATCCACTTTGGTGGCAAAAACAGGAAAGTAGATTATTATCTGAATGGTGGCCAATTAGGAAAGGGGGAGATGCAACGAGACCTGGGTGTCATGGTACACCAGTCATTGAAAGTAGGCATGCAGGTGCAGCAGGCAGTGAAGAAAGCGAATGGTATGTTAGCATTCATAGCAAAAGGATTTGAGTATAGGAGCAGGGAGGTTCCACTGCAGTTGTACAGGGTCTTGGTGAGACCACACCTGGAGTATTGCGTGCAGTTTTGGTCTCCTAATCTGAGGAAAGACATTCTTCCCATAGAGGGAGTACAGAGAAGGTTCACCAGTCTGATTCCTGGGATGTCAGGACTTTCATATGAAGAAAGACTGGATAGACTCGGTTTGTACTCGCTAGAATTTAGAAGATTGAGGGGGGATCTTATAGAAACTTACAAAATTCTTAAGGGGTTGGACAGGCTAGATGCAGGAAGATTGTTCCCGATGTTGGGGAAGTCCAGAACAAGAGGTCACAGTTTAAGGATAAGGGGGAAATCTTTTAGGACTGAGATGAGGAAAACTTTTTTCACACAGAGAGTGGTGAATCTGTGGAATTCTCTGCCGCAGAAGGTAGTTGAGGCCAGTTCATTGGCTATATTTAAGAGGGAGTTAGATGTGGCCCTTGTGGCTAAAGGGATCAGGGGGTATGGAGAGAAGGCAGGTACAGGATACTGAGTTGGATGATCAGCCATGATCATATTGAATGGCGGTGCAGGATTGAAGGGCTGAATGGCCTACTCCTGCAACTATTTTCTATGTTTCTATGTTTCTATTATACTGCACCTGCCATGCATCTGCCCACTCACCCAACCTATCCAAGTCACCCTTCAGCCTCATAGCATCCTCCTCGCAGCTCACAATGCCACTCAGCTTTGTGTCATCAGCAAACGTGGAGATGTTACTTTTAATTTAATTCCCTCGTCTAAATCGTTAATATATATTGTAAATATCTGGGGTCCCAGCACCGAACCTTGCGGCACCCCACTAGTCACTGCACAATTCTCTCCACAATTCCTGCAACTGAACCCAATGTAACAAATAAATGATGGCCAGGTACTTCCTTGGTGGGGTCACTAATGCGACCTTTCACCTGACATTGGAGGAGGAGGGTGAATCGTTTGGAAACAGACTTTTCCTGACAAAATGTAAAATCAAACAATCAATGTTAATCAAGTAGCAGTGCAGCAGAAAGAGATATTTTTACACAGTTATGTGGCTCTATTAAATCAACAGAGCTCACTTCCTACCCGATCCAGGAGACTGCGACACCACTGGGTCAGTGAGTTGGGGTCCACTGCATGCGTGCACGACATTTCAGCTCGCAAAATGTTGGGATCATCATCTCCTGAAATTATAAGTTATACAGTCCTTTTAGTACAGTGCAAAATAAATAACTAGTTGCCCAATACTTGTACTTAAGGTCCAGGTTAGGAAACAAAACATAATCCTTGGTCTGGAGTGTTAAGTACTGGAGTCAGATACTTAAATAACCATCGAGAAACCATCAGGTAAAACCAACGTGCCTGTAATCATGGTTTCAGAGGGGGAAAGGAAGAGAGAATGCTCACACTACCACCAGGGCTTTTATACTAAGCAAGCCCCCTTTGGTGGCTACCGGTATTACAATAGGTGTATGATATATCTTAAAGGGGCATACATAGAAACATAGAAACATAGAAATTAGATGCAGGAGTAGGCCATTCGGCCCTTCGAGCCTGCACCGCCATTCAATATGATCATGGCTGATCATCCAACTCAGTATCCCGTACCTGCCTTCTCTCCATACCCCCTGATCCCCTTAGCCACAAGGGCCACATCTAACTCCCTCCGAAATATAGCCAATGAACTGGCCTCAACTACCCTCTGTGGCAGAGAGTTCCAGAGATTCACCACTCTCTGCGTGAAAAAAGTTCTTCTCATCTCGGTTTTAAAGGATTTCCCCTTTATCCTTAAGCTGTGACCCCTTGTCCTGGACTTCCCCAACATCGGGAACAATACACCACATGGAGGTTGTTAATGTTCTTGTTAATCAAAATTTTAAATTTGACATGAGGACCAAAGCCACAAATGGATTTTGTCTTTTCAATTTAGTTTGGCCGGTTAAGTCTATTCGGCCCTTCAATCATGGCTGGTCTATCTTTCTCTCTCAACCCCATTCTCCTGCCTTCTCCCCATGACCTTTGACACCATTACTTATCAAGAATCTGTCAAACTCCGCTTTAAAAATACTAATTTACTTGGTCTCCGCAGCATCTATGGCAATGAACTCCACAGATTCACCACCCTGACTAAAGAAATTCCTGCTCATCTCCTGTCTATAGGCATGTCCTTTTATTCTGAGGCTGTGCCCTCTGATCCTAGACTCTCCCATTAGTGGAAACATCCTCTCCACATCCACTCTAACCACGCCTTTCATTATTCGGTAAGTTTCTATGAGGTCCCCCTTTTCACCCTCCTAAACTCCAGCGAGCCCAGGCCCAAAGCCATCAAATACTCATCATATGTTAACCTCTGGGGTGGAATGTAGTGTTTGAGATAGTGTTAACAGAATTGGGTTTGAAAATCCTCCAGAAACTCTCCGCACTCACAGCTCACTTCTCACGGTGCCCAACTCCCGCACTCAATACCCAAATCTCACTCAATGCCAAACTCCATCTGTTGAATCTCTACTCCTCCACCTATCAGCAAACACCCTCACTCAATGACCTGGGATGTCAGGACTGTATTATGAAGAAAGATTGGATAGACTTGGTTTATACTCTCTAGAATTTAGGAGATTGAGAGGGGATCTTATAGCAACTTACAAAATTCTTAAGGGGTTGGACAGGCTAGATGCAGGAAGATTGTTCCCGATGTTGGGGAAGTCCAGGACAAGGGGTCACAGCTTAAGGATAAGGGGGAAATCCTTTGAAACCGAGATGAGAAGAACTTTTTTCACACAGAGAGTGGTGAATCTCTGGAACTCTCTGCCACAGAGGGTAGTTGAGGCCAGTTCATTGGTTATATTTAAGAGGGAGTTAGATGTGGCCCTTGTGGCTAAGGGGATCAGGGGGTATGGAGAGAAGGCAAGTACGGGATACTGAGTTGGATGATCAGCCATGATCATATTGAATGGCGGTGCAGGCTCGAAGGGCCAAATGGCCTACTCCTGCACCTAATTTCTATGTTTCTATGTTTCTAAAATCCCCCAGGCACTGTCTAACTCCCTCACTCAATGCCTGGGGTTATTCAGTGCACAATTCCCACACCCAGTACTCACACTCAGCTCCCGGTCTCCCTGCTCTTTCACTCATTTTGAGTGAACATAGAAACATAGAAATTAGGTGCAGGAGTAGGATATTCGGCCCAACGAACTGGCCTCAACTACCCTCTGTGCCAGATAATTCCACAGATTTCCCCTTATCCTTAAACTGTGACCCTTTGTTCTGGACTTCCCCAACATCAGGAACAATCTTCCTGCATCTAGCCTGTCCAACCCCTTAAGAATTTTGTAAGATTCTATAAGATCCCGCCTCAATCTTCTAAATTCTGGAAACCAGGAATGAAAGGCCAATGTTTTGAACATCCCTCTGTAGAGTTTGGACCAACGACACATTATCTGCGCACGTTTTTTTTTACTTTAATCAATGTTTGTGTATTCGTTGTAAAAAGTATCACAGATGAGAATAAAGCCAGCAAGTGGGTCAGTTTGATTGTCTAAGTGTCGGGTCTTAACTCACTTCAGGTGAAGCCGGTCCCAGTGGAGCAGCTCACTTTTCCCCACTCCTGCAACCAGAGCCTCCAGAAATGAAACCTGTTTCTCCCACGTCTCTCCCCCCCGAGGCTGGGATCTTGTTCAGGGATCACTACATATTTAGCACTGCTTCTTTGAAACTTTAGCCCGTGAGAAAAGTATGAATTCCCCATGTACACCATCCCCTGTCATTGCTACATTCACTTTCACTTTTACATTCATTATGTATACGGCTAAACTATACTTAGTCATGTTACACGTTTTAAAACTCAACTCCAAATCTTAGCCTAGCAATAAACAAAATGTATCATGTATCATCTATAAATCTGTTTATTCCAGTTAAAAAATAAAGGTCACGATTTAAGTCCTGCAGTAAATCCAGCAGTTGGTTCAACACCTCAAAATACCTCCTGTAATAACATTTTGACTTACCTGTGATTTCATCTTTACTTTTCACAAATTTCAGAGTGCGATCTTTGGGGTCGTAGCGTTTCTCCATTTGTCCTGGTACAGTTGACGACTTCCCAGCTGTAATGTGTGGACGTTCTGCTCGTTGACAAGAGGAAACTTGACAGGAAAGTCCCTTCAACAGTGGCTGAAGATAACAAACTCGACAGCCGATCACATGATATGTGTTTTGCAGCACTGTAGCATTTGCAGCATTTGCAGCCAATAGGTCTACAGGGTGTAAAACACACCCCAACTCCTCTTGTGCAGGAAACTGTTGTCAGCACATTAACACATTATTTCCTGCATAGTCATTTTTACAGCTAACTCTTCACACAGATGTTCAGGATCAGACTATGATATTTAATTTATGAACTCTAAGGAGCGTGGTGACACTGGCCACATGCACTTATTTGGCTCAACATTGTGAATGTGCTTTAATGGATGTGGCTCGAGCACCCAAAAGATGTTAGCAGGAATTTTCAGACCCTGTGATTGTAAGACATGATAACGCATGCCAATGTTGAAACATGTACAACTAGAATACAATACAATATACAACACAATATTTATTCATTGTCATTAGATCCTCAGCGAGGCTCAAACGAAACTCTGTTTCTCCAGCCATACAAACAAAACAATTCCTACAAGACACACAAACAATTCAATTTACACAGACACCCATCACAGTGAATCTGCTCCTCACTGTGATGGAAGGCAAAGTCTTTTCTCTCCCCTGCACCATTTCTCTCCCGATGTCGAAGCCCCAGGCGGGCGATGGAAAGTCCCACGGCCATTAAGGACACGCCGGGCGATGTACTGCCCCACTCCGGGCCCAAAAGTCACAAAGTTGGAGAAGGGAATATTGCAGATGTAGATTGTTGCTCTGTCAATCCATATTCCTCTGTGTGAAAGCCATCAAATAGGAAAGAGGAGCCTCCAAATAACCTTAATAATTGGACTTGCCTATGAGATACAATGCCAAAACATGCCCTTCGGCCCATCGAGTCCGTGCACTAGAACTATCCCACACACTAGGGAAAATGTATTATTTTATCAAAGTCACTTTAGTTTAGTTTAGAATGGCCCGGCATTCCTTCTCTCCATCCGTCTGCCACCCAAGTCGCACCAGCTTCTCGTTTTCACCCTACAAACAGCTAACAATGGCCTGTTTCCTTGATCATCGTTACCATGTTGCACATCTTTCATTAATTGTTCTCTATCTCTCCATATTATTGTCTATATCTCTCGTTTCTCGTCACTAACCAGTCTGAAGAACGTCACCCATTCCTTCTCTCCAGAGATACTGCCTGTCCTGCTGAGTTACTCCAGCTTTTTGTGTCTATCTTTAGTTTACTTTAGAAATACAGGGTGGAAACAGGCCCTTCGGCCCACCAGGTCCATGCCGGCCATGGATCATCCCATACACAAACACTTTCCTACACACTAGGGACAATTTTACAATTTTTACCAAAGCCAATTAACCTACAAACCTGTACATCTCTGGAGTGTGGGAGGAAATTGGAGCACATGCGGAAAACCCCAAGCGGCCACAAGGAGAACGTATAAACTCTGTACAGACAGCACCCGTAGTCAGGATCGAACCCAGGTCTCTGGCGCTGTATGGCAGCAACTCTACCGCTCCCCTTGCTCCATTGTGCTACCCCTAACATGAATATTACAGACATGGATGAGCTCTTGAGTGAGGAGATGAATATTGGGCCTAACATTAGGGATGGAAATGACGTGAACTTCTCTGCCCCTTGATGGCTGGGACTTGTCATTGCATCTCTGTCCATCTAGACAAATATTTCTCCAGCATCCTGACTTAAATAATTTAAATTGTGTTGAGGCTTTGAAATGCATCTGGAGGGGAGGGGAATTTCAGGAGGGGAGTTTCAATTCATGGAGCACTCGTTACCCAGTCTCTATCCTGCTGTTACAAACACAGATTTCCTTCGACAGCCAATGTTAATGTTTTGCTCGTTAGTAATGTAATATGAGCAGGTGTTGAGGGTTCAGATCAATGATGGAAGAACACTCAAACAATATGAAATTATGGGAGAAATACATTTATCAAAACAACAATAAAACTATAATAAACCACAACTAAACAGCAGCAAAGTGTCAAAGAAACATATCCTTCAATTAACACGACCTTCAACTGCTAAACCTCACAATGTTAGTAGCAATAGATTTGTTTGGATTTCCTTCTTAAAACAAAACATATCAAAGTCTGTGGGTCCTGGTGTCTTTCCAAAATCACAGTCCGGTGAGCTCACTTGCATTATGCACATAAAATCAATGAGCCCTCACTTCAACTCTAGCCCACAAACAGCAGTTTACTATGCTTTGTTTTTTTAAGACTAAGGTCTCCCCTAAATGATGGAAGCACGGATTATTCCTTGCATCAGCAACCAAGCAAGTCTTGGGATATCTCCAGGAGGAAATGTTTGTCTTATCTCACATCTATATTCCCTTGTGGCTACATAATATGATTTACTGGTTCTTCTAAGTGAGCCCAAATATTTTACAAAGCACCTAATTGTTGTCTTAAGCGAACCTGCATGCTTGACCTGGGAACTGTTTGCAGACAACTTGATTTTAGTTGAAAAGTTTGTTTTAACCCTTCCATTACAAGCAGCGGGCTAAATGTGAATGATGGGAGATTCAGGTTGACGGTGGTGGTTCTAAGAACAAAGAAAAATGGTTTGTAGAACGGAACTGCAGATGCTGGTTTATACTGAAGATAAACACAAAATGCTGCAGTTACCCAACAGGTCAGGCAGTATGGGTGAAAAAGGATGGGTGACATTTTGGTTTGGGAACCATCTTTTTTTTCCGGAGTTGCTGCCTGACCCTCTGAGTTACTCCAGCATTTTATATCTATCTAATGAAAATATGCTTTATTTATTTGGTCTGTGACCTCAGATCCACATGGTGTCTGTACTGGTCAATCATCAGCCCCAAGCATGATAGGTAGTCATGCTCTGCCTTAGGCTGACTGGGCTATGTTACCAACAGAGTATTGTGAAAGGAGGTGAGCCACATGCTTCATGCATGCTATAGACAAGAGGAAATAAATGATGCAGATGAAGGTGGCCTGCCCAAGGGCAGTTTCAAAAGGATCTTCAGTAGTGACGTTCTGGGGCTGTGGAAGTTCTTCCAGCCTCAGTCAGTGAGATCTTCCAATTAACTGCTTCCATGTCCGCTTGCAATGCAACCCAACACTGTCGATCGCACTTTGCCTGTTTGGTGTCAAACTCAGTTGGAGGAAAACAGCAGAATGGCCATGATATCCAGGAGGAGTGTAAATTGTGAACCAGCACTAGAGGTTGCACACGTTGCTCCTTGAATCTACTTGGCCATTCAAAATGTGCGGCACAGTGGTGCAACAGTAGAGTTGCTGCCTCACAACGCCAGGGAGCAAGACTCAATCCTGACTATGGGTGCTGTCTATAAGGAGTTTGCATGGTATCCCAGTGACTTCATGGGTTTTCACCTGGTGCACTGGTCTCCTCCTCACTCCAAAGACATACAGGTTTGTAGGTTAACTGTAGGTCCCTGGTGTGTGTAGGTTAGGGAACAAGGTGGTTGCTGGTGGGCGCGGACTCTGTGGGCCAAAGGACCTGTTTCCGCGCTGTATCTCTAAAGTCTAAAGTAAAGTCTAATGTCATTCAACATAATGGCCGAACCTCCATGTCACATCCAGTTTTTATCCCAATCCACACATCCATGAATTCTATTGCGGTTAAACACCATTTTCAATGGCTGTTGTAGTTGAGTTTATTGTTCCCACTTGTACTGAGGAACAGGTTTCTCTTTATTTCAGGGATGGACAGAAAACAAGACAACTGTCAGATTCAGGAGGCAGTTTTGAAGTGTAATCACGTTGGCAAGGCTGAAGATATTGCAACAAACTGTGTACAGCAAATAACCAAGAATAGATAAATAAAGAGAGCATTGCATTTGCATAATACCATTCAGGAAAGGGAGTTTCTGCCTCTTTGTTCCATCAAGTGGACTGTCAGGTTGGGTGCTCTGTGCTCCTGAACATCTTAAATACAAAGTTTTCAGGCTGCTAAATTAAACCAAAATCTAATGCAAATATTGAGGCACATATTATGACCAGATGCCATTACTTCTGTTGAACTTCTGTGCTTCTCTAAGACAGTCATAGTCATAGAGCGAGGAACAGGCCCTTCAACCCAACTAGTTCATGCCGATCAAAATGCCCCATCTACGCTAGTCCCATTTGGTTGCATTTGGCCCATATCCCTTTCAACCTTTTCCCATCCATGTTCCTGTCCAAATGTCTTTTAAATGTTGTTGTAGTACATGTCTCACCTACATCCTCCGGCAGCTCGTTCCACCATGCCCACCACCCTCCGTGTGAAAAAATTGCCCTTCAACACCAACCCACTGGACTCTTATTGTGTGGATTGATACTCTGGTTCATGGTGTCAAATATGAAGGCACAAATTGTGACCAGGAGCCATAACTCCAGTGCTTCTCAAGGGCAGTCATAGTCATAAAGTGTGGAACTTTGACCCAACTTTGATCATTCATACTGATCAAAATACCTGATCTACGCAAGTCCCATTTGGTTCCATATCCTTTCAACCTTTCCTACCCATGTCCCTGTCCAAATGGCTTCTAAATATTGTTATTGTATATGCTGCAACTACATCCTCTGGCAGATTGTTCTGTAAACCCACCACCCTCTGTGTGAAAAAGTTGCTGCTCAGCCACAACTGGCTGGACTCTTATCCCAGGGATTCCTGGAGTTTGGCAGTCTGGTTCATGGTGGCAACTTGGGAGCATCAGAAGACCCAGTTGAACCATTGTGTATTGTGAAGGGTAGCTTCACAATGTGAAATTTAGCTTCAGAGATTGAAAAATGTCTCAATAAGCTAATATATTTATCAGGAAAGATGTTTAAATGCACACACGCTCTATGTCTTTAAATACCTTTGCCCACAGGGGGCCCATTGAGTCCACGGCAAATATTGATCATCCGATCACACTAGTTCTATGTTATTCCACTTTTGTATCCACTCCCTACACACTAGGAGCAATTTACAGAGGCCAATTAACCTACAAACCCATATGTTTAGGGGCCTGGGACAAAACCAGAGCATCTGGAGTCAATCCACAGAGTCACGGGAAAACCGTGTCAACTCCACACAACCAGCACCAGAGGTCAGGATCGAACCTGGGTACTGCCTGCTACATCACTGAGCTGCCCACCACATGTTGTAATTGAATGAACTTTAACCACTACTGTTATGTTACTCAATATCTACATCATTTAAGTTCACTTATCTCTGTCCAATCAACTTATTTAGAATATTATTTTTAATAATCATTTGACAAAAGTTATACTGGGAGGCAACCTGCATATCTGACATAGATTAGTCTGGTTTTACGTATAATATTTATTGGTAATAAGATAGGGAATTAAAATTAATGTACAGAAACATATTATGTGAACTTTAATGTTTGCAATAACTGAAAGAGTCATAAAGGTACATTCATATTAAAATCAACCAACCAAGTGCTGGAAATAATCCGAGCTATTAGAGACCAGACTGAAATAACCAATTATATACAGGTTTCCTATTTGAAAATTATAGATCAAATTGATGGTTTACTCATTACATGTTAAATAACTTCCATATTAAATGCCACTAGAGATATTTTTAAATCATTTTTAAAGGATAAAAGAGTAAAGATATGAAACCCATTTTGCATTCTGTATCAACAACATTGAGGAGAGAGTTTTCATTAATATCGAGACGGCAGATCTTGGCAACAGCTTCAGTTTTCTTTACAATATTAGCAACATTTTCCTCCTCCAGGCAGACGCAACACCATCATTATTGTGGATTTATCCATGACCTTATAATCCGAGAGCCTTTTATCATCTTCCAGTTGTTCATTGGCAAAAAGAAGGCGGAGATCGTCTGCTTGAACTAAACCAAAAGCAAAAGCGAGATAGTGAGAGGAATACAAACGCAACTGGTGCAGCTGGCAGCATTGAGGCCCTGCAATGCCGCAGACCATGGGTTCGATCCTGACCTTGGTGCTCTCTGAGTGGAGTTTGCACGTTCTCCCTGTGACCACATCCCAAAGGCGTGTGGGTTTGTAAAATTGCCCCAAGTGTGTAAAGCGTGGGTGAGAAAGTGGGATAACACAGAACTGGTGTTAATGGGTCAATGGTCAGCATGGACTCATTGGGTCAAAGGAACTGTTTCAATGCTGGATCACTGAATTAACATAATTCCCAAGATTGAACAAAGCCTAACGACTTCAAGAAAGTGTAATACATTTCTGATGTAATACAATCAGGTATGGAACTATCCGACAGAGGAATCTAGAGCGCAACTTTCATTTGTGTCGCCCAGCCAATTTTCATCCCATTATGTTCAAGGACTCACTCCTTTGTCTAATTACACTTGCTCTTCAGGAATCTGACAGAGGGATTATATTCTTCAGCATGCTCTTGTTCAACTTCCTGCTGACATTTTGAAAAAGAGTGGATATTCCTTGACCAGATGTTGTACACCAGTCATTGAAGGTAGGCATGCAGGTGCAGCAGGTAGTGAAGAAAGCCAATGGTATGTTAGCTTTCATAGCAAAAGGATTTGAGTATAGGAGCAGGGAGGTTCTACTGCAGTTGTACAGGGTCTTGGTGAGACCACACCTGGAGTATTGCGTACAGTTTTGGTCTCCAAATCTGAGGAAGGACATTATTGCCATAGAGGGAGTGCAGAGAAGGTTCACCAGACTGATTCCTGGGATGTCAGGACTGTCTTATGAAGAAAGACTGGATAGACTTGGTTTATACTCTCTAGAATTTAGGAGATTGAGAGGGGATCTTATAGAAACTTACAAAATTCTTAAGGGTTGGACAGGCTAGATGCAGGAAGATTGCTCCCGATGTTAGGGAAGTCCAGGACAAGGGGTCACAAGCTTAAGGATAAGGGGGAAATCCTTTAAAACCGAGATGAGAAGAACTTTTTTCACACAGAGAGTGGTGAATCTCTGGAACTCTCTGCCACAGAGGGTAGTCGAGGCCAGTTCATTGGCTATATTTAAGAGGGAGTTAGATGTGGCCCTTGTGGCTAAGGGGATCAGGGGGTATGGAAAGAAGGCAGGTATGGAATACTGAGTTGGATGATCAGCCATGATCATATTGAATGGCAGTGCAGGCTCGAAGGGCCGAATGGCCTACTCCTGCACCTAATTTCTATGTTTCTATGTTTGTTATGCTGTAAAACTCATGATTTAAAAAAGGTTTATTTCAGAATGAACATTTTGAATCCTGTGGTAGATAAACAGTTTCACTCAAATACTGCGTTACAAATTCTGCTTAGGAAACCTTACCAACTAAGCCACAATTTGCTGTTTTGTTTTGGCATTAATCAAATGGTGCAAATGTCCTAGTGTTGTTTGTGAAAGGCACAAAAATAGCAAGAACTTTAACTGTGTGGATCACAGATGAGGGTTGCTTATTTACAGGTGCATCGAAGGTGAGATAATATTATTTGTTTCAGCATGGGGGTTCTTTGTTGATGTGTTTTGCAGGTTTTTGTGATCACCAGAGAATAACATGGCAAAGCACAGTGTCATGGAGTCACGGAACTACACGGCTCATCTTGTTTGCACTGTTAGTCAAACACCCAGTCTGAAGAAGGGTCCCGACCTGATACTTCACCAATCCTTTCTCTCTGGATATGCTGCCTGACCCACTGAGTTACTCCAGCACTTTGTGTCGACCAATTTTTTACTCTATTCCCATACTTAGGACATGGAACATTGAACAGTATAGCACACAAACAGGCCCTTCAGCCCACATTGTCTGTGCCGATCATAATGCTAAGACCAACTGTTATCTGTTTGTGGATAATCCATATCCATCCATATACATGTGTCTGTGCAAAGCCTCTTAAATGCCACTATCGTCTCTGCCTCCATCACCACCCCTTGCAGCACGTTCCAGGCACCCATCACCCTCTGTGTAAAAAACCTGCCCCACACACCTGCTTTACATTTGCCCTCTCACCATGAAGTTATGCCCTTTAGTATTTGATATTTCTATCCTAGGAGAAAGTTCTGACTGTCTACCCTATCTATACGCCTCATACTTTTATATACTTCTGTCAGGTTTGCCCACAATCTCCGATGTCAAGAGATAACAATCCAAGTCTATCCAAACTCTTTTTGTAACTAATACCTTCTAATCTAGGCATCATTCTGGTAAATATCCTCTGCATTCCTTCCAAAGCTTCCAAATGTTTTCTGTAATGGGGCAACCAGAACTGCAACACAATATTCTAAACCCAGCCTAGTCACAGTTCTATAGAGCTCATCCATTTATTTGCATTCCTACATTTCCATCAGCTCCCTCAAGATTTTTCTGGTCACCCACATACGGCAAAAATCAGCAGCTTTAATATCTTGGAATGATTTTGAAGATAGCAACAGGCGAGAGATATATGTGAGGTTGTTCTTGTGATGGGAGCAACGAACAGGATGCACTTTTTATAGTCAGTAATTTACATGGCATTGTTTCTGGGAACTATAAAGAATAAGCCCAGTTTTTAAAGATACAGCGCGGAAACAAGATCTATCTTACACAGTACAGGCAATTTACAATTTTTACTGAAGCCAATTAAACGACATGTACTTCTTTGGAGTGTGAGAGGAAAGCGGACCACCCAGACATCTCCGTGCGGTCACAGGGAGAATGTACACACAGCACCCACCCATATTCAGGATCGAACCCATGTCTGTAGGCAGCAGCTCTACCAGCCCTAACCATTTATACAGCATTGTTTCAGGAAACTAGCTTAATAAGACCAGTTTGTTCTGTGTAAACTAGGAGCTGTCATGTCTTGTAGCCCATTGACATTTCTGCAGATGGGTTTAGATTGTTCAAGAAGGGTCTCGACCCGAAACGTCACCCATTATTTCTCTCCAGAGATGCCGCCTTTCCCGCTGAGATACTCCAGCTTTTTGTGCCTATCTTCAGTTTAAACCAGCATCTGCAGTTCCTTCCTACATATTTAGTTTGTTATGATATCGTTGACATAAGTGGGGGAATTTTACACCAGTAAAAAACAGCGTTAGAAATCCTGTACAAATGAGACAGATGCTATCCCTCAGAAAACCGTGTAAAACTGCTGGGTTAAACTGGTTTTTAAAAGTATGAATACATTTCCAACTTATCGCTTAAATACCTGTTCCTTGCGGCAATTTTGTCAACAGTTTCATTTTAAACACCAGAACCGTCGTCTCATTGAACTCTTTTTCCGTCTGTGAAATATCAACAGTAGTTGTTTCTCCCTTGAGCCCCTTCACTAACACTTGATAGATTTTTCCCATTTTACTCCTGCGAAGGTTTTTATCAGGTTGTTTTCGTTCCTCTGCTGTTCTCAAAGTCTTGCAACAAATAAAATTCAGTTTCACTTTCAATTTCCGGTTTAAAGACTTTATAACATACACTACAGCAGCTCCTGTGTTTGTAAATACAATCATGTTTTATTAACGCATAGTTGTGTGCTGTGGCATATCAGTAATACTTCAAAACATATAATACGTGATTTTATCAAATCAAATGTTCAGATTTGATTTTTCTTCATTTTGCATCCAGTTTTGGTCTGTTTGAAATGGAAACCAAGTATAGATTACAGATCATGTATTATTGGCACAGATGACCATCCACAAATAGATGGAATTAGAGCCCTATCCCTCTAAACCTAGCCCATCCATATATCTGTCCAAATGTTTTAAGTGCTGCATCAACTACCTCCTCTGACAGCACGTTCCATATATCTACCACCCTTTGTGTAAAACAATGGGACACCTTGGGTGGCACAGTGGTAGAGTGGTAGAGTTGCTGCCTTACAGCACCAGAGACCCAGGTTTGATTCTGGCTACGGGTGCTGTCTGTGTGGAGTTTGTACGTTCTCCCCCCCTGACCATGTGGGGTTTCTCCAGGAGCTCCGGTTTCCTCCCCATTCCAAAGACGAATAGGTTTGTAGGTTAAATGGTTTCTGTAAATTGTAAATTGTTCCTAGTGTGTAGGATAGCGCTAGTGTGTGGGGTGATTGCTGATCGGCACGGACACAGTGGGCTGAGGAGCACTGGATCTCTAAACTCATCTAAACTTTAAATGAGAGGGATTTCTTTCCCTGCTGTACCTTTCAATCAATCATTAACTTTTTTCCCCAATTGTATTTTTTGCATTAATATCTTGTTTTGCAGTCTTTTTCACTTTCCTAATAAAAATGTAAGTGTATCGTATGTTTTATGTGTTGTCTGAATCTATCAGCTGTTGCAAGAAAGATTGTTGTTGAATCTGTCCGTACTGCCCAGCTTACTTCTGTACACCATATCCTATATCCTGGACTAAACAGTATCAGTATATAGGATATATATAGGAACAGTAACAATCATCCCCCCCCCCCCCCCCCCCCCCCGCGGACACTTATTTATTATTTTTTTATTCAAATCGTTTGCTATGTCGCTCTTCAAGGGAGATGCTAAATGCATTTCGTTGTCTCTGTACTGTACACTGACAATGACAATTAAAATTGAATCTGAATCTGAATCAGTGATTTGTGTTCACGATCCCTTGATCATTCTTTATCTCCTTGCCCTGTTAACCCCTTCAGTCACTTCTCAGATCAATTGACTGGTGATCCTTATCTTATATAAGGTCAAATTGACACAAACTCTGACAGGTTACATCTTTGATGCCAGATTAAATAAGACAAAGATTTAAACATGTGCCTGTTGACTAATACTCATCTTAGACTTCTCAAATGCAATCACAATCAAAGGTTGGTAGGTGACATGACTTGTCGAAGGGGTTTTCCAGTCAAATATTAGTCTGGCATTTCAGCGCGGCACTTACACTTTGCTGCTTGTAAAATGTCACCAGAACCAACCTCAGCAAAGAAAGGTGACAAACAAACCAATTGTACTGTGAGCTGTAACACAAATGTTATATTGTGTGTCACAACTCTACTGAACGTTTTTCCTTCCATTATTTATTATGTAAAAGAATATGTGTGTTATGATTGTGTTTATCATTTGTTTGGTTGTTTTGTTGTTTGTCTTTTGCACAAAAGTCCGCGAGCATTGCCACTTTCATTTCACTGCACATCTCGTATGTGTATGTGACAAATAAACTTGACTTGACTTGACATTATTGTATTTTAAAACTGGGGAATTTACTTCAGGGGATGTATCATTGCCAGGGATGGTGGTGGAGGAGGCAGATATGATGGTGATTTTTTTAGAGGCTTTTAGATAAACACATGGAGAGTGCAGGGAATATAGAGGGATATGGGTTATGTACGAGCTGATGAGTTCAGTTTAACATGGCATCATGTTCAGCACAAACATTGCTGGCCGACGAGCCTGTACCTATACCTGTGCTGTTCTATGTGCTATTACCTGTAAAACAACATTGCAATGGATTAGACTGATATCTGTTTTTTTATTGTTATTCTTTTAGTTTGACTGCATTATTGCAGATAGAATGTGGCATTGTCACTATATTTAGCTGACTTCCTTGTACAGATGTGTTTACTGGAATCATTGAATATAATTGAAAGAGCAATTAAGCTATTCATAATTTTTTGGCTCGTGCATAAAAAATTCAAAACATTTCCATCATCCTCAAATTCCACACATATTACACACATAGCCCTATTCCATGACATGTAAATTAAATTAGAAAATAGTTGCAGAGATTTTGATAACACCACACAGAGACTTGGAGCAAGCAGGGAGCAGCCAGTGAGGTTACTGCCACCCACCTCCAATGAAGTAGGTTCAATGTAGACCTTTGGTGCTGTCTCTGTGGAGTTTGCATGTGTTCCCTGCAACCGTGTGGACTCCCCCAGGTACTCAGGTTTCCGGTAAATTTCCCCTCTGTGTTGGTGGGTGGCAGAAACCGGGGAGAGCTCCCTCGATTATGGAAAGTATGTTACTGTGATATTAGTGTAAATGAGTACTCGATATTAGGCATAAAATCAATGGGCTGAAGGGCCTGTATTCCTCTATAACTGTGTTAGTATACACTGTTAACAGGAAGTATTTGAGAGCACTCTGAAACAATGTTACACATTAAACATTGAAATAATTGGTTGTTTTATCTTCTATCATTCTTCCACTTTGAGAAAAATTAGAATTGTTCTGATTAAAATACCCGTATAAATCAATCAACGTTTAGAAGGAGTTATGATAAAATTCTAAGATGTGGCACAACTTTCGCTTGGTGCAGTGTTCAAACCCTGGGGAAGAATGGGAATATACAGTGGTGCATCGGTAGAGTTGCTGTTACAGCACCAGAGACCATGGTTCCATCCTGACTACGGGTGCTGTCTGTACAGAGTTTGTTCCTTCTCCCTGTGACCACGTGGATTTTCCCCGAGTGTCCTTTGTTGCTCCCACACACCAAACACTTGCAGGATTGTAGGTTAATTGACGGGTAAAAATTGTAAATTGTCCCTAGTATGTAGGACCAAGCTAGTGTACGGAGTGGTCGCTGGTCGACGGCAACTTGGTCGGCTGAAGGACCTGTTTCCACACTGTATCTCTGAAGTCTAAATTCACAGTTCTCCATTCTGTTTTGCACGCTGTGCTCATTTTCAGTGAAAGAAAGAATGCATTGAAACATGGAATAACAGGAAATTGTAGATATTCCACAATTTGCCATCTGAATTTTTGTGTCCCTGATGTGTGAACACACAGAAGAACGGAGGCATGTGCAGCGATATTCAGCGCAGGTATCACATGCCTGGGTATGCAGGTATCTTGGCATTATAACCTTACCACCTGCATGAAGCATGGACATTGAATTTGCATAGGTCGCCCATGCAGAAACAGGTCATCACAATAGTTCTGAGTCATTTATTACCAGAACATGGCAATCTGTGGAGTTCAGTCTTCTAAACCAATCGTGGGTAGATCAAAGTTTAGAGACACAGCCTGGTAACAGGCCCTTCAGCCCATCGAGTCCATGCCGACCATCAATCACCCGTATATTAGTTCTATATGAAATAATATGTTTCCATTCTTCTGATGTGAAGGTCCTATATGGTGTAAAGCCTGAAGTTGCCACTTTATTGCATTTTTTTAAACTGTTTTCTGTGATACTGTTAGCCATCTACGCTTTGGGAATGTAGACTATATCAAGAGTAAATTTAAAAGGCAGAAACATACTATTTCGAAGCACTATGTGTTCTCTGAACTTAGTTGTGTTAACACTGAGTTTTCTTTTAAGTTGGTAGGGTCAGCACTGTGCATTCCCATCTCCATTTAATATGAACTAAGGTTATATTCTTAGAATTATATTCTTATAATCATATTCTGTAAGAAGGATGTATATTCCTCTTGGAATTTCATGTTCTTAACAAATTTACGTTTCAAACCCTGAATACACTGTTCAGCCATATAGTGATTATTTGGTAAATTAACACTTTCCTTCCTGAAAGATCTGAAAAATCTGCCGCTACATTAAGTCGAAGGATACCTCCGACGGGGGTAAATACCAGTCCCTGAGATAGGGACAGAACTTCGAAGTGAGAAGGCTAAGACCTCGGAGAGGCGCAGCCAAAGAAGATTATATAAAGCTAATATTATATTCTTGATAGGTATACTTTAATTTGACACATATTGATAAATATAACCTTCATTTGATGCCATGGAGCCTCTCCTAATATTGGCAGCCCAAGGATCTTGGTCTAATCACTGAAAGAGTGTCATAATATCAAATAAGCAATGTGGACTCTGTCTGAACCATGTAACAATATAACAATGAAGGAGGGTCCCGACCCAAGATGTCTTCTGTCCATTGCTCCACAGATGCAACCTGGTCCACTGAGTTCTTCCTGCACCTTGTTTGCTACTCAGGGTTCCAGCAACTGCAGACTCTTGTATCTTCAATAGGGTATTAACTTTTTCAGTTCCAATATGAATTGAAAATCGGGTCAAAATCAAAATGACATCCCCACTCATTACCGGCTTACCGGTAGGCGGCGCGGCTCTGGCCAGCAGCGGCCTCTGCAGTCTGTCCGCGTTTTTATTATTTTCTGTCTGTGTTTTAATGTAGTTTTTGTTATTTTTTTGTTGGGGTGTGTGTGTGTGGGGGGGTGGGGGGGGGTGGGGGAGGGGGGGGGGAAACTTTTTAAATCTCTCCCTGCACTGGAGACCCGACCTTTTTCTCGTCGGTTTCCGTTGTCGTTGAGGCCGCAACGAGGAGCGGCCTCCAACAGGAGGAAGCCGGGGACTCAGGTGCTACTCACCGTCACCGTCGCGGGGCTGGCCGAGTCCGGAGCGGTTGGAGCGGTGGAGGAGCGCTGCTGCTGCTGCTGCTGCTGCTGAGTCGGAGGCTGCTACTGCGGGTCTGCAGACAGCGGCGCCGGGAGCCCGCGGATCCCTGGAGAGAGACCGCTTTTCGGGGCTCCTGCAACGGCGAATTCTCCCGCCCGAGTTGCGGGGTCGAAGAGCTCCTGGAGCGGGGCCTAACACCATTGCCCCGCGCGGCTGGAACGGCTGCGGGACTTTACGAGCGCACACCGGGGGCTCCAACATCAAGACCCGGTGTGCGACCTCGCACCACCCGGCGTGGCTTTAATGGCCGCGGGACAATCGCCATCGCTAGCCGGGGGCTTTGACTTTGACTCTGACATCGGGGGGGGGAGAGTGCAGTGGAGAGATAAGTTTTTTTTGGCCTTCCATCACAGCTATGTGATGGATGTTTATGTAAAATGTAATTATGTTGTGTCTGGGTCTATTTGTGTGTAATGTATGGCTGCAGAAATGGCATTTCGTTTGGACCTCCAGGGGTCCAAATGACAATTAAATTGACTCTTGACTCTTGACTCCTCACAGACCTAGAGTTATGGTGTGTAAACAGATCCCTCGACCCAAATTGCCCATGCCGACCAACATGCCCCATCTAAACTTGTCCTACCTGCCTGCATTTAGCCCATATCCCTCTAGGTCTATAGGGTGATTTCACGAAAGGTCACTGGAGCGTAGATCCGCACCCACGTGGCCGAAAATCTCAAGTGGAGTACATGCTAGGATGTCAATAATGCCTTACTTTTGATGAAATTCAGCGAGCAAACGCGATAATTCCCGATATTTTGGACCTTTAAATCTCCACGGCAAATGTCCGCTGTTCACTTCCGCTGGATTGGCACCTTCAGCTCCCTCTTGAATTTACCTTAGTTTCTATCTTTTTTTTGGACTGTAAATCTAGGTAGCTGTGCCTCACGGTCACCCCGACTGGCACAATAAATTGCAGATCAAAACCTGGCCGTTTTCTATGTTTTTAACGGGTGGGAAAGTGCGTGTTTTCCCATCCACTAACATGTACCGGATGTCTAGCATGTCCTCCACTTGAGATTTTCGGTCACGTGGGTGCGGATCTACGCTCCAGTGACCTTTCGTGAAATCACCCTATACTATCAATGTACCTGTCCAAATGTCTCAACATTGTGGCAGTACCTGGTATGAACTTGGAAAACATCCCACATTGTTAAGTTGCTGCTAAGCCAATAAATAGTTAAATGTAAAGGTATGCACAGAATCTCTAGCCCAGAGTAGGTGAATCGAGAACCAAAGAGCATAGATCTAAGGGTGAGGGGTGTGAGGTTTTATCGGAATCTGAGGGGTAACTTTTTCACACAAATAGTGGTGGGTGTATGGAACAAGCTGCCAGAAGAGGTAGTTGAGGCTGGGACTATCGCTACGTTTCATAAGCAATTAGACAGGTAGATATGTTAGGACACGTTATGGGCCGAACCCAGGCAGGTGAGACTAGTGTAGATGGGACATGTTGGGCGGTGTGGGCAGGTTGGTCTCCACACTGTATGACTCTTATGAACAAAACATTTGTTGCTTCGCTTGCCGCATTAGATGCGTTCACAGAGCCCATTGAATTCTATGCCCCATTGTGGCTCTGCCTTTAACTCTGAATCAACCCGTTAAACTGAAGCGGACGCTCTTAAGTTTGAAACGTAATCAAAATAAAAGTGAGTGCCGTATGCTGACAAAGATGTTGGCAGTCTGAAATACAATACAACACGCTGTAAACGCGGAGTCTGTTGCTGGGTCGGTGGTGTTTCTGGGCAAGGAGGTGTCTGTGTTGTGTTGTGAAGCTGGAGCTGTCGTTGCTGTGACCAGGGAATCAACAGCACAGTTTCAGTTTCGTTTGTGTGGAAACTGTGAGGAGCAGCGAGCGGCCCGGCCTGGCCTGTGTGGCATCGAGTTCCCGTGGGTGCTGCACCATGTCCTACAGCGACTACGCTTGGATTCGGTCGGAGAGAAGGATCGCTAACCAGTCCAGATCTACAGCCCACGACAGGACCCTGTACTACGACAGAAGGATTTGGGACACAATCGGCAGCAGCAGCCGAACCCCCTACTCTCGGATCCCGGACAACATCCTTCAACTTCGTCAGGCGAGATCCCACTGGGAAACGTATCCAACCGGGGTAATGGCAAAGTATAACAACCTCCTTCATGCGTGTTTCTGCTCCAGCCTGCCCCAACACTATCTGAAAGGCGCAGCGGGAATGAGACTTGCTTTCTCACGAATCTGAAATGTGTAAAAACAAAGAACCACAGATGCTGGTGTGTACCAAAGGTGGACATAATGTCTGGAGAAGGATCGCGACCCTGAACGTAACCGATTCCTTTTCTCCAGAGATACTGCCTGATCCGCTGAGTGACTCCAGCTTTTTGTGTCTATCTTCGGTTTAAACCAACATAAATCAGCGGGTCGGGCACAATGAGCCTATCAGGGAACCACCCCCTGCCTTGAGGTAATCTGTAGCCCCCCTGATTTGTCCCGGCCCCTCCTCCTCCCCTCTCCCCTCCCCCTCCCCCCTTCCAGTCTGAATAAGGGGCCAAAACATCACCCATCCTTTTTCTCCGGAGATGCTGCCTGTCCCATTGTTATTTCAGGGCTCTGTGTGTTATTTCAAAGGTTTAATCCCATTTCTCTATCACTCTGCGACATGGTGCAGATTATTATTTTAGTTTGGTTACAGCATGGAAACAGGTCCTTCGGCCCACCCATTCACCGTAATTCTGCTATCCCACTTCCGCATCCACTGGGGGCAGTTTTACAGGCAAACCCGCACGTCATTGGGACGTTAGGAACAAAGATCTTAGTAAGATCATGGTCCAGGACAAGGGGCAAACACAGCTTAAGGATAAGGGGGAAATCCTTTAAAACCGAGATGAGAAGAACTTTTTTCACACAGAGAGTGGTGAATCTCTGGAACTCTCTGCCACAGAGGGTAGTTGAGGCCAGTTCATTGGCTATATTTAAGAGGGAGTTAGATGTGGCCCTTGTGGCTAAAGGGATCAGAGGGTATGGAGAGAAGGCAGGTACGGGATACTGAGTTGGATGATCAGCCATGATCATATTGAATGGCGGTGCAGGATCGAAGGGCCGAATGGCCTACTCCTGCACCTATTTTCTATGTTTCTATGTCACAGGGAGTACGTGCAAACCACGCAGATTGCACCCAAAGTCAGGATCGAACCCGGGTCTCCATCGCTGTGAGGCAGCAGCTCTTACCAGCTGTGCCACTGTATTCATTTGTTTAAAAATTGCAGAATTACTGCATATACTAGAAATTGTTTAAAATGTTTATATAATTAATGTGAATGGCAAAAACATTTCGATGTACTTCACTTTTTAGAGCTATATCCAATTTAAGTAAGACATGATTGTTTTTGTTAGAAGAAAGCTGTTGTGCAAAACACAAAATGTCCACATTAAGCCAGTACATTAAGCCAGTGCATTTAGTGTTACAGTTGTGCAGTTTCTGTGCATTCAAATTTCATGGATTTATTTATCACAGCTGTGCTTCAAGATCTAGAACTCCTTCCCTTATCTTCATTACTACTTTCCTCAATTATTTTAAGACACCAGTGAACATCCCGAATAAAACCTGAAAAGTATGACTTTAAATACATAGCAGATGAGGCAACATGTTCGTAGAGTTGTACCAAGGTAATGTTTCAAGCGAATTGTGGCTGCAGCCCGGACCATCACACAGACCAACCTCCCCCCAATTGACTCAATTTATATCTCACGCTGTCTCAGCAAGGCCAGCTGCATAATCAAGGATGTCTCCCCCCATGGCCACTCCCTCTTATCCCCTCTCCCATCAAGCAAAAGGCATGGAAGTGTGAAAACACAAACTACCAGATTCAGCTGTAATCAGGCAACTGAATCACCCAGCCACAGCCAGAGAGCAGTGCTAAACCACTCCCTGCCTATTTGGTGACCCTCAGACTATCCTTGATCTGACGTTGCAGGCTTAACTTACACTAAACATTATTCCCTCATCATGTATCTATACACTGTAAATGGCTCGATTGTAATCATGTATTGCCTTTTAAGAAAGGCAGGAGAGATTATAGACTAGTTAGCCTGACATCGGTGGAAGGGAAGATGCTGGAGTCAATTCTAAAAGATGAAATAGCGGCAATTTTGGATAGCAGTAGCAGGATCGGTCCGAGTCAGCATGGATTTACGAAGGGGAAATCATGTTTGACTAATCTTCTGG
Source organism: Leucoraja erinaceus (assembly GCF_028641065.1). NCBI lineage: Eukaryota > Metazoa > Chordata > Chondrichthyes > Rajiformes > Rajidae > Leucoraja > Leucoraja erinaceus. The sequence continues at coordinate 54,933,717 of NC_073390.1, forward strand.
AATTTTTTGTAACAAGGAAAATGGACAAGGGAGAGCCAGTGGATGTAGTGTACCTGGGCTTTCAGAAAGCATTTGATAAGGTTCCACATAGGAGATTAGTGGGCAGAATTAGAGCACATGGTATTGGGGGTAGAGTGCTGACATGGATAGAAAATTGGTTGGCAGACGGGAAACAGAGAGTAGGGATTAACCGCTCCCTTTCAGAATGACAGGCAGTGACTAGTGGGATACCGCAAGGCTCGGTGCTGGGACCACAGCTATTTACAATATACATTAATGATGTAGGTGAAGGGATTAAAAGTAACATTAGCAAATTTGCAGATGACACAAAGCTGGGTGGCTGTGTGAATTGTAAGGAGGATGCTATGAGGATGCAGGGTGATTTGGACAGATTGGGTAAGTGGGCAGATGCATGGCAGATGCAGTTTAATGGGGATAAATGTAAGGTTATCCACATTGATGGCAAAAACAGGAAGGCAGATTATTGTCTGAATGGTGTCAAGTTGGGAAAAGGGGAAGTACAACGGGATCTGGGGGTCCTTGTTCATCAGTCACCAAAAGTAAGCATGCAGGTGCAGCAGGCAGTGAAGAAAGCGAATGGCATGCTGGCCTTTATAATAAGAGGAGTTGAGTATGGGAGCAAAGAGGTCCTTCTGCAGTTGTACTGGGTCCTAGTGAGACCACACCTGGAGTATTGTGTGCAGTTTTGGTCTCCAAATTTGAGGAAGGACATTCTTGCTATTGAGGGAGTGCAGCGTATATGTTTACAAGGATAATTCCCGGGATGGCGGAACTGTCATATGCTGAGAGAATGGAACAGCTGAGCTTGTACACTCTGGAGTTTAGAAGGATGAGAGGGATCTTATTGAAACATATAAGATTATTAAGGGTTTGGACATGCTAGAGGCAGGAAACATGTTCCCGATGTTGGGAGGGTCCAGAACCAGGAACCACAGTTTAAGAATAAGGGGTAGGCCATTTAGAACGGAGATGAGGAAAAACATTTTCACACAGAGGGTTGTGAATTTGTGGTATTCTCTGCCTGGGAAGGCAGTGGAGGCCAATTCTCTGGATGCTTTCAAGAGAGTTGGATAGAGCTCTTAAAGATAGCGGAGTCAAGGGATATGAGGAGAAGGCAGGAATGGGGTACTGATTGTGGATGATGAGCCATGATCACAGTGAATGGTGGTGCTGGCTCGAAGGGCCAAATGGCCTACTCCTGTACCTATTGCCTATTGTCTATTGTCTACTTGCAGTATGGGGGTGAACCATCAACACTTAAGTACCAAAAAACTTGTGTCCGTGCAATATGTTAAATTATTTTTGTTTCCTTTCTTATTTGCAGAGAGATTTCGCATATCAAGATTATCCTAGTGAGCGACCTTCCCAAGGGCCAACGGACTCAATGGGTAACATAACCATCCAATTCTCTCGAAGCTCAGAGCGTTTAGTGAAGGTTACAGAACCATGCGTCAGAACAATCAGCGAACCAGCACAGGTAATCTCTCAGTCCCCTGGTGCATTGTGATATTTAAATATAAGAAATCTACTCTGCTAAACAAAAGTACCAAAGTGTATGACTTCAGTCAAATATAACTGCACAGTGGTGCATCGGTAGAGTAGCTGCCTTACAGCACCAGAGACCCGGGTTCGATCCTGACAAAGGGTGTTTGTACATTCTCCCTGTGACCGCGTGGATTTTCTCTTGATGCCCCAGTTTCCTCCCACTTTCCAAAGACATGCGGTTTGTAGGTTAATTGGCTTCTGTAAATTGTCCCATGTGTGTAGGATAGAACTAGTGTGTGGGTCGGCCTGGACTCAATGGGCCGAAGGGCCTGTCTCTCTAAAATTAAAACTAAACTCCTTATGCAAATATTGGCATCATAATCCAAATTATAGATAGGAGTTATTTCCAAGCAGAAAGAACAATGAAGGTTCATATCAATGAAGGGATCCAATCGTGGCTGACAAAGCACATCTGCCTGAAACATCAGCTCTGTTTCTGCATCCACAGATCCTACCTGATGTGCTGCATTTTTACTGCATTTACTATCTTCATAGCTGTGTTGGATCTTTGACTGTAACGGCACAAGGCAGCACAGTGGTGCAGCAGTAGAGTTGCTGCCTTATGGGCCTGTCCCACTTAGGCAACATTTTAGGCGACTGCAGGAAGAAAGCTGGGTCAATTCCCAACTCGAAACATCGCCCATCCTTTATTCTCCAGAGGTACTGTTGGATTGGTGGAGTAACTCCAGGACTTTGTGTCTATCTTTGGAACATTCCATGGACTGGTTTATCGGCAATTGTTGATCGATCACATGCTGCAGGTGAAGTTGCAAACAAAATGATTTTTCTCCACATCGCTCTGTTTCAGGAAAGCAATGCAAACACTGATTCAATGGAGAATTCTGCCGGAAATGAAAAGCAAGTTCATGAAGCAACAGCCTGCAGTAGCTGTGACGGAAATACCCTTGATGTAGACCATAAACAAAGACCCACAAGATTCAGTGATGGTGGTATGTGTACGCTACATGTCTCATTGTCCTTTTCAACATATTATAAAGGGCAAACACAGGAACACATGTAAAAATAGAAGGAGGAATAGACTACCTGGTCTCTCAAGCCTGCTGTATCATCTAACATGATCATGGCTTATCTACTCCAGGCCTCAACTCCACTCTGCCAGATCCCCTTAGTCCTCAATTCCCAGATCTTTCAAAAAATGAACTCCCCCCATTTTAAATGGGAGGGGGGGGGGGGGGCAATAATTGCCACAGACATGGAATAACATCTGAAGAAGGGTTTCGGCCCGAAACGTTGCCTATTTCCTTCGCTCCATAGATGCTGCTGCACCTGCTGAGTTTCTCCAGCTTTTTTGTGTACCTTCGATTCTCCAGCATCTGCAGTTCCTTCTTAAACACATGGAATAACATCACCTATTTCCGAGTTTGATTTCATTTCCGATTACTATGTGTGTACTTTCAATACATTCTTGTAAAAAAAGGTTATAATGTTCACCCAAGCCCCATTTCACAGCTCGACATTCGGAGTCAATTGTTTAGGTCTGAATAATCATTCAACGGAATATTACCATTGGTATTGGGGCAAGTGTTGCAGTGTCTGCTATTAAATATTAGAGGGTCACCATGGTAGTGGAGTCATTTGATGGTGGGTTCAAGACATATTTAGGCATAATTTGGTCTCAAGCTTCAGTGTATATGTAATGCATCAAACAAAACGAAAACAAATGCAGAGAAGATTTACGGGAATGTTGCCACAACTTGGGGGCCTGAGCTATAGGGACAGGTTGGCCAGGCTGGGATTTTATCCTTGGAGCGCAGGAAGGTGAGGAGTGATCTTATGGAGGTGCATAAAATCAGGAGGGGAATAGATACCTGGTAAATACATGGAGGGTAGGGGAGGGGAATCAAGAACGAGAGGTCATAGGTTTAAGGTGAGAGGGGAAAGATTTCATAGGAACTTGAGGGACTACCTTATCACACGGAGAGTGGTGGGTACATGGAACATAGAAACATAGAAAATAGGTGCAGGAGTAGGCCATTCGGCCCTTCGAGCCTGCACCGCCATTCAATATGATCATGGCTGATCATCCAACTCAGTATCCTGTACCTGCCTTCTCTCCATACCCCCTGATCCCTTTAGCCATAAGGGCCACATCTAACTCCCTCTTAAATATAGCAACAAGGTGTGCCAGAGGAGGTAGTTGAGGCAGGTGATATAATAACATTTAAAAGGACAGGAAAGGTTTAGAGGGACACAGGCCAAACGTGGGCAGATGGGACTAGTGTAGGTGGGGCATCCTGGTCGGTATGGGAAAGTTAGTTTCCGTGTTGTATAACTCCGTGTCTCAATAAACATATTTATACAGGTATAAGTCTACATTCCCAACTCCCAGTCCCATACTGACTGAAGCATACAACAGATTAACTGTCTATTTCATTCCTGTTTGTAGTAATTTACTGGCCAGGAAAATAATCTACATTGATTGGTACTAAAATGTCCACTTTGTGCTGTCAGCACAATATATACAGTACGTTGAAATTTACTCCTTTGTAATTAATTCTGGAGGAAAAACCCAATCAGTGGCACTGTGTGCTGTCTATTAAATACTGTGAAATGTGGGTGAATGTGGGATGTTTCCCCCATTAACTATGCTGACTTGTTTACTTCAGTCATTTTGAAGTTTACATATCATGAAAGGTAAAGGATATCACAATGTTCACAGTATAACAAGTTTGTTTTTCCATAGAGTTTTTGGGCCTCATGAACACAGGCAACAGCTGCTGTATCAATGTCCTTCTGCAGACACTGTTTATGACACCAGAATATAGGAACTTTCTTTCCAGGTGAGTTCTAGTTTTGCTGACTGGTCCAATTTTCGGATAGGATCAAATATTTTCATATGTTTTAATTCCAACTAGAGTTTGCAATTACATTGTAACTATGTATATTATAGTCTGCTATAAAAAGCCCCCATGTTGAAGGCAGCCCCCTCTCCAGCAGCAGTGGCCAGAGCAACTATGTATGAAAAGTCTCTCGGTTCTTAAAGGTGACAAATACACACTACATGCCTTCCCCTTTTATAAATGTGATGACATCACGCAAGCCATCATGTACTAAAAACACCAGTTAACTTGCTTGTAATTTATAAAAACCATTAATTATTTGCAGTGTTGCACATTTACATGCTTATAAATTTAACCAAAAACACATTCACGGAGCTATTTTCCCTGGTCCTTAGTAAATGCAACATTATTGGCACATGTTTCCTTTTGCACTTTGAACTATTCCTCATTATAAGGTTATTTTTACTGATAACAATTCCAAAAATATATACTGATGATAACTGAACTGACAGCTAACACTACAGTCCCCAGTTGCAACAGCCCATTGAGCAATAGTGCCACCTGCTGGCATGTGAAATGTATAAAATTATGTAATGGTCCCAAACTGCTGGAGTAACTCAGCGGGTCAGGCAGCATCTGTGGTGAAAAAGGATAGGTGACGTTCCGGCTCAGGACCCGTCTTCCGACTGTTGGGATCAAATTGTGGTCAGTTTTACCTTCAAGATTTGATTAGTTTTGATTTAGTGATACAGCGTGGAAGCAAGCCCTTCAGCCCACAAAGTTTGTACCAGCCAAGGACAACCTGTATTTTACTGAAGAAGGGTTTCGGCCCGAAACGCCACCTATTTCCTTCGCTCCATAGATGCTGCTGTACCCGCTGAGTTTCTCCAGCATTTTTGTGTACCTTCGATCTTCCAGCATCTGCAGTTCCTTCTTGAACACAACAACCTGTATTTTAGTTCTACCTTACACATTAGGGACCATTTACAGAAACTAATTAACTTACAAACCCTGTACGTCCTTGGAATGTGGGAGGAATCCGGAGCAACTGGAGAACATACATGCGGTCACAGGTTCTAACAGACTGCACCCGTACTCTGGTGCTGTGGGGCTGCATATCTACCACTGCGCTACTTTGCTGTCCATATGTTCCAGAGCATACAAAATGAAATCATTTAAGAATTGTACTTGCTATTTATGTGAAGTAGGAACTATGAGAGCTTTACAGAATATGATCAATATTGTGTGATGATATATGGCTGTCACAGTTGTTCAGTTGGCAGACACACATCCACGACAGAGCAGGAATGACCATGGTTTGATTTACAATTTCTGCTGACACTGATAATCTCAGTAAAGCTCGAGTTGAGGTAGTTGTTACAGAGATACATAGACAATAGGTGCAGGAATAGGCCATTCCGTCCTTCGAGCCAGCACCACCATTTAAATTGATCATGGCTGATCATCCACAATCAGTACCTTGTTCCTGCCTTCACCCCATATCCCTTGATTCCGCTAGCCCTAAGAGCTCTATCTAACTCTCTTTTGAATGCATTCAGTGAATCAGCCTCCACTGCCTTCTGAGGCAGATAATTCCACAAATTCACAACTCTCTGTGTGAAAACGTTTTTCCTCATCTCCCCTGGAGGTCCAAACGAAATGCCGTTTCTGCAGCCATACATTACACACAAATAGACCCCAGGCACAACATAATTACATTTAACATAAACATCCATCACATAGCTGTGATGGAAGGCCAAATAAACTTATCTCTCCACTGCCGCACTCTCCCCCCCCCGATGTCAGAGTCAAAGTCATAGCCCCCGGCTGGCGATGGCGATTGTCCCGCGGCCATTGAAGCCACGCCGGGTGGTGCGAGGTCGCACACCGGGTCTTGGTGTTGGAGCCCCCGGTGTGCGCTCGCAAAGTCCGCGGCCATTCCAGCCGCGCGGGGCAGTGATGTAGGCCCCGCTCCACATAAAAGGCCTACCCCATATACTTAAACTGTGGCCCCTGGTTCTGGACTCCCCCAACATTGGGAACATGTTTTCTGCATCTAGCATGTTCAATCCCTTAATAATTTTATATGTTTCTATAAGATCCCCTCTGATCATTCTTTCATCATATGTCAGTCCCGCCATCCCGGGAATTCACTTTGTGAACCTACGCTGCACTCCCTCAATAGCAAGAATGTCCTTCCTCAAATTAGGAGCCCAAAACTGCACATGATACTCCAGGTGTGGTCTTAGATCCTTGATGTAATGATGCGTTATCACCCATGCCTCCTGTTTCTGATTGCACTGCTACAGAGGGCATTGCTTTAGAGTAAGTTACACTCAGTCAGAGTGATAAATAGATTCCTGATTTGTGTGGGTGTTATGGGGAAAAATCAGCAGAATGGGGTTAGGAGGGAGAGATAGATCAGCCATGATTGAATGGTGGAGTAGACTTGATGGGCCCAATGGCCTAATCCTGCTCCTATCACTCATGAACCTGTTTTGGTCCCTTGTTAAAGGTGTCGACAAGAAGGCTTCCTGAAAAATGCACGCGATCACATCCTGTATCAACTTGATGAAATGTTCCAGAAACTGCAGAATTTTGGTGCAAGAAGATTTACATCGCCTCTTAAATTTATTCACTGCTTAAGTTTAAACCACATAAACAGTAAGTGTGCTGTCAACATCAGTTTTATTTTATTTTATTTCCCTGTTGATTAAGATGATGACATTAATTTGATACCTGAAAGTAAATGGAATCATTCTAATGTATCGGTTAATACATTTGTAGCAGTGTTTTCAGTGGAATAAAGTATTGGAACTAATTCAAAACTAAACTAAACTAAACTGTAGCCAGATACCTTACATTCAATTTCCTCTTGCAGTATAAATCCTTGGAGCCATTGCTACACTAAAATATATAAAATATCTGGGGCAAGATATAAACTATTTCATCGTTACTGTTTTGCAATAGATGTTAAGAATTCCCAATTGCTCAAGACACTTTATTTCTGCATTTTTTATTTTAAGTTGGGATTCAAATGGATGCTGAAGAATTATTCCGTTCCCTCTTTTGTCTGGTACAAAATCAGTTGAAGGGGACAGACCTTGTAAGTACTGAAGACATATGTTGTTCCTTATAAGTTGCATGTTAGAACAAGCTGTATTGAACAATTAAATAATATTAATCTGATGATGACTATACTTCTCTTCAAAGTTCTTCCACTTCACTGATACTTCTATTGTCACATGTACCTTGATACAGGGAAATTATTTTTTTGAAAATGCTTATCTTTACAAGGGCGGTAGAGTTGCTGCCTTACAGCACCCGGCACCTGGGTTCGATCCTGACTACGGTTGCTGTCTGTACAGAGTTTGTACGTTCTTCTCATGACCGTTTTCCTCACACACTCCAATGATGTACAGGTTTGAAGGTTAATTGGCTTGGTAAAATTGTAAATTGTCCCTTGTAGGATAGTATTAATGCACAGGGATTGCTGGTCAGCATGGACTCGGTGGGCCGAAGGGACTGTTCCTGCGCTGTATCTAAACTAAACATTGGCACAATGTGTAGGAAGGATCTGCAGATGCTGGTTCAAACTGAAGATAGACACGACAAGCTGGAGTAACTCAGCGGGACAGACAGCATCTCTGGAGAGAAGGAATGGGTACGTTTTGGGTCGAGACCCTTCTTCAGACATAGGCACAATCATGCTTAAGTACAAGAGTGTAGGATACTTGTTGTAAAAGTCTTTTTAACAAAACCTAATTTCAATGATCTCTTGTGAATCAATAAATGATTCACATGTGGAGAGCTTCTTAAGAGTGTCTGAAGAATGACTTCAACCTGAAATGTCACCTATCCATGTTCTACAGAGATGCTGCTTGACTTGCTGATTCACTCCAGTCTTTATGTCCTTTTGTGTGTTAACCAGAGTTTGCATTTCCTTGTCTCCACGTCTACAATCCCAGCCACATGCTATCCTATTATTGGTCCAACTTATGCCTTTTAAGTGCATTTCATCTGATGGTGGTAAGGAGCGAAAACTGGCAAACTCTTCCCATTTTACATCAGGGTGAATGATTTTAATGTGTAGGAAGGAACTGCAGATACTGGTTTAACCTGAAGACAGACACAAAAAGCTGGAGTCAATCAACGGGTCAGACAGCATCTCCAGAGAAAAGGAATAGGTGACGTTTCAGGTCGAGACTGAAGAAGGGTCTCATCCCAAATCGTCATCTATTCCTTTTCTCCAGACATGCTGTCTGACCCGCTGAGTTACTCAAGCTTTTTGTGTCTATATAACATTGTTTCTCTCAACCTCCACAGCACAACCACAACCACATCCATATTTTGTTTTGTGGTTCCTATAATAATGATGATTCCTTTCTGCTGCTTATAGCTCAGTAGAAAACAAATCATTCTAATCACGAAGACAGGAGGAGCATGAATGCAGTCAAAATCCCAAATAAAGTTTTGCAAATGGTGTTTGACCACAAAATTATTTGATGTTTTTGCATTGGGTGGTAGGGTGGTGTGCTCTATAATGAAATATAAAGACTATATATAATTGAGAATTTCTTATGGCATCATAAACAATGAAAATCAAGTTATTTGAAATAATACCAGATGGTTTCTTGTTTTAGGTTGGGTTTCTCCATTATGTTATTCATAGTGTATTCTTTAACAAATAAGAGGCAGCAGTTATCTTCCAGAACTTCATATATTTAGATTGTTTTAATAAATTGCATTACAGATCATTTATTTTAATTGTTTTGGTGATATATCTTTAAAAATTGTTCTTGTACCCTGCATGGAATGCACATTTATTTCCAACAGAACGTGATGAACTACTGGTCATTTAAGATCATTCTTTGACTTCTTCCCATTGGAATCAAGAGTAATTATAATTATAGAAACATAGAAACATAGACAATAGGTGCAGGAGTAGGCCATTCGGCCCTTCGAGCCTGCACCGCCATTCAATATGATCATGGCTGATCATCCAACTCAGTATCCCGTACCTGCCTTCTCTCCATACCCCCTGATCCCTTTAGCCACAAGGGCCACATCTAACTCCCTCTTAAATATAGCCAATGAACTGGCCTCAACTACCTTCTGTGGCAGAGAATTCCAGAGATTCACCACTCTCTGCGTGAAAAAGGTTTTCCTCATCTCGGTCCTAAAAGATTTCCCCCTTATCCTTAAACTGTGACCCCTTGTTCTGAACTTCCCCAATATCGGGAACAATCTTCCTGCATCTAGCCTGTCCAACCATTTAAGAATTTTGTAAGTTTCTATAAGATCCCACCTCAATCTTCTAAATTCTAGTGAGTACAAACCGAGTCTATCCAGTCTTTCTTTATATGAAAGTCCTGACATCCCAGGAATCAGTCTGGTGAACCTTCTCTGTACTCCCTCTATGGCAAGAATGTCTTTCCTCAGATTAGGAGACCAAAACTGTACGCAATACTCCAGGTGTGGTCTCACCAAGACCCTGTACAACTGCAGTAGAACCTCCCTGCTCCTATACTCAAATCCTTTTGCTATGAATGCTAACATACCATTCGCCTTCTTCACTGCCTGCTGCACCTGCATGCCTACTTTTAATGACTGGTATACCATGACACCCAGGTCTCGTTGCATCTGCCCCTTTCCTAATCGGCCACCATTCAGATAATAATCTACTTTCTTGTTTTTGCCACCAAAGTGGATAACCTCACATTTATCCACATTATACTGCATCTGCCATGCATTTGCCCACTCACCCAGCCTATCCAAGTCACCTTGCAGCTTCCTAGCATCCTCCTCACAGCTAACACTGCCCCCCCAGCTTCGTGTCATCTGCAAACTTATAACTTGGAGATGTTGTATTCAATTCCCTCGTCCAAATCATTCATATATATTGTAAATAGCTGGGGTCCCAGCACTGAGCCTTGCAGTACCCCACTAGTCACTGCCCGCCATTGTGAAAAGGACCCGTTTACTCCTACTCTTTGCTTCCTGTCTGCCAGCCAGTTCTCTATCCACATCAATACTGAACCCCCAATACCGTGTGCTTTAAGTTTGTATACTAATCGCTTATGTGGGACCTTGTCGAAAGCCTTCTGGAAGTCCAGATATAACACATCCACTGGTTCTCCCCTATCCACTCTACTAGTTACATCCTCGAAAAATTCTATAAGATTCGTCAGACATGATTTACCTTTCATAAATCCATGCTGACTTTGTCCAATGATTTCACCACTTTCCAAATGTGCTGCTATCCCATCTTTAATAACTGATTCTAGCAGTTTCCCCACTACCGATGTTAGACTAACTGGTCTGTAATTCCCCATTTTCTCTCTCCCTCCCTTTTTAAAAAGGTTGAGATCAGTCATAAATCAATATGTTTTATTCTCCAAGTGAATGCCTGACAATGTTTGCATGCTTTGTTATGGAATTTTAATTAAATGTGGATTAGGTATGGTTGTGCACACATCAGATGAAAGAGTTTCAGCAGATAAAAAACTGCGATAACCAAATTTGCATGTGTTTCTGCACCGTTTAACAAAAGTCATTGACAGGGTGCGGACTTTTGGCAGTTAGTAGCGCTGGTAGAGTTGTTGGATTGTTTTCACAAATGAACGCCGGGAAATCTGATGGAAGTAAATAAAATTATGAGAGGCAGTCAGAACCTTTTTCTCAAGATGCAAAAATCGAATACCAGAGGGCATAGGTTTAAGGTGAGAGGCAGCATTGACAGGAGATCTGTTGGGGCATGAGTTTTACACAGAGGGTGATGAGTGCCTGGAATGTGCTGCTGGGGCTGGTGGTTGAGGCAGATATGATAGTGGCTTTAAGAGACTTTGGATGGGCATAAAGATATGCCAGGAATGGTGGGATATGGATTATATGCAGGTACATAATATATGGTCTTGGCATCATGTTGAGCTTGGACATTATGAGCCAAAGGGCCTGTCTTGTGCTTTTCTGTACGAGGTTATGTTCTAATTCTGCCTTAACGCCAGGAATGAAAGAAGAACTAATTAGTTAATTAGTCTGAAGAAGGGTTTTGGCCTGAAACGTTGCCTATTTCCTTTGCTCCATAGATGCTGCTGCACCCGTTGAGTTTCTCCAGCAATTTTGTGTACCTACAAATTATTTAATGCTGTTTTATGTGTTGCTGTAGATCACAGATATGAATGACATTTACATTATTACCACTGAAGAATATACAAAGTGCACTGAATGTCAGCAAGAAATTAAACTGAATGGAAACATGCTGACTCTTCCACTTTCTATATGCGACCCCTCAACAGAAACGCCTCTTAAGAATATAGTAAGTGACGTTATTATGTGCAATGTCTTGTTTAAATGTTGCTTTTGTACTCTCTGTAGCCTTATTCAACCTGAAAGGGAAATCCATTCAGATTTGATTTGATATCTGGAGTTGAGTTTGAGTTTATTTTATTGCCACGTTTACTGTGGTGCAATGAAAGCTGCTAACCAGTTTGTGAAAGACAATACATGAACACTATAACAATTCCTGTGTTGACTAGCCTTTTTCTGCAGAGCATGTTTCCCAAACTTTGTCAGTTCAACACGCAAGTAGAATTCAAGCAAAAATGACGGCTGAATCTGAACCCTATTATTATATCAGGAATGATCCCCTCTCATTCTCCCCAAATTGCCAATAACGCACCCAAATTCTACCACTGGCTGACATACCCGGGCAATGTACAATGGCTAAAGACACATACAATGACCTCTATCAACCCACACATGTGGGAACAAACAGAGCATCAAAGAAAACCAAGCATTCAATTGGAGAATGTGCAAACTCATATAATGTTTTAGGTCAGGATTGAACCCAGATTGCTGGAGCAGTGAGGCAGCAGCTCTACTAGCTGTGACACATTGCCACCTAATATTTGATTTCATCATGATTTTTGTTTTAATAAGAAATATATGCTGAGCCCAAAAAAGGCCCATTAAATATACAGGGAGAAAATTCACATTTGAAACCGTTTCCACTTTCATCCATCATTTGTTTAATTACATTGTTTTATGTAACATGCTAAAAAAATAACTTTTATTTATTTTGTTCTGGGTGGAGGCAGCGAGCAAACATTATTATTTAACACTGAACATCTTTGCATTTTAACAGGAGAATTCTCTAGCCAACTTCTTTGAACCCCAAAGGTTAGACGCTGGTAACATGTGCTATTGTGAGCAATGTGGACGAAAGACAGTCACAATAAAGGCAAGTGTTCACCGACTAAATCAGATTTAGAAGTTTTCATCATTCTTCAGTCAAATAGTAAAGAATACATTTGTCGCCCAATTTTAAGAAAAGTGCAATGTAGCCCTCAGCTAGATTTACATTCTACATTCAGTAGAATATGAAAATATCCTGGTATATTTCTGTTTATTTTAACTGTATCTTTTCTTTACAGAGTTATGGAAAGATTTTGTATCCACAAATACTGTGTTTACAGATGAAACGCTTTTCTTCATATTATGGAAGAACATTCAAGAATTATGATTTTATGGAGTTTCCTGAGAGTTTGAATTTGACAACGTTTGGGGACGAATCTCACAGCGAAAGGGTGCGTTTAATGTGAATCGTATACGATCTTTCCGGCATTTCCGGAGCATTTCCATCAATGAACAACCATCAACATATTCAAGCAATGTGCTTCTTGCACAGTTTTTCTGGTGGTTTCCAATAACAAAACTTTAGTTCCATTTTCTTTCTTATCCATATAAATTTACTGTTCGTAACGTTAAATGCACAGGGTAAACCTTGGCATAGTTGCGAGTGTGTCCTTGGTATTTAGTTCTGCACAGAGTTGAGATTATAGTTTCTAATCCCCTTTATCTGTGCGATTACATATTCTTCTCTGCAGTATCTTTGTCACATCCAAATGGAATAACCCTCTTCTTACTTCCCTCCCTTTCCCTCCTTATTAAAGCTATATTAAAAGTAACTTTCAATCCCACTAGTCGATCACCAGTTATGTCTAATCACCACACGATAAGTTTAAAAACGTTCCTGGTCGTTTAATGCCCTCGGCCCTTTATTCCCTTTTAATGTTTAGATCATCATATGCACAATCGTCTTCTTCAGGTCCCCACAATACATAGTTCTCTGACTCCAGCCTAATCTCGACATCATGGCCCTCAATCAACCCTCTAGAATTCTCTCCTAAATTCATTCCACCTTGCCAACTCTCTCCCCAAAGTTTCAAAACTTATTTCTCCAATGATCACCTTTGATTGCTGCTTCCACTATGTCATGTTTGTGCTTTAATGGTTTGCTTTTTACTTTGCAGAACAAGTTTCAGTACCAGCTCATGTCTGTGATTGTACATATGGGTAGTGCGACATTTGGCCATTATTACGCTTATATACGAACCTTCCCTGAGATGTGCTGGTATAGTTTCATGGATGAACATGTCAGTAAAGTAAGTATTGGAAGCTTTAAACAGATGTTAAGCCAAGATAGATTGGGTTATTTATTTGTTACATCAGTTTAGCACGGGTGTCAGGGGTTACGGGGAGAAGGCAGGAGAATGGAGTTGAGAGGGAGAGATAGATCAACCATGATTAAATGGCGGAGTAGTCTTGATGGGCCAAATGGCCTAATTCTACTCCTTAAACATAAGAGCATGAACTTATGAGCATTTATGACACTGGTTATTTTGTCAGATGATTTAATTCAGGACTGCAATAATATTGTTCCAGTTAAAGTCAACTTTACTGATTTAAACTACTGTTGGCATAGACATAGAAACATAGAAAATAGGTGCAAGAGCAGCCCTTCGAGCCTGCACCGCCATTCAATATGATCATGGCTGATCATCCAACTCAGTATCCCATACCTGCCTTCTCTCCATACCCCCTGATCCCTTTAGCCACAAGGGCCACATCTAACTCCCTCTTAAATGTAGCCAATGAACTGGCCTCAACTACCTTCTGTGGCAGAGAATTCCAGAGATTCACCACTCTCTGTGTGAAAAATCGATCAATCAATCAATCAATCAACCTTTATTGTCATCTTGCAAGCAACAGTTGTACAGTGCAAAATGAAAAGACGTTTCCCAGTGAATAGCGGAGCATCGCACATGAAATTTAAAACATTTCACACATAATAACGCTAAAAACAATCCAGTCCCTGATGGAACAGTATAAATAGTTAAAAGCAGGTAAAACACAATGTTAAAATACAATAAACCAATCATAAAAATGTCTGGGGCAGCTGATTTTGAGTGGCCAGTGCCAGTTATTAAAGTGTCCGTGCCAGCCGCAGAATCAAGTGACTGTGAGTACAGAGTGACTGTTTAGCAGCCTCACAGCCTGTGGTAGGAAGCTGTTTAGCAGTCTTGTAGTCCGGGCTTTGATGCTTCGATATCTCTTGCCTGATGGCAGGAGATCCAGGTGTGTGTGGAGGGGGTGCAGTTTGTCCTTGGCAATTCTCTGTGCTTTCTTCAGACAGCGGCTCTGGAACAGTTCTTGTACCGAGGGTAGGGAGACGCCAATGATCCTCTCTGCTCCCCTCACTACCCTCTGCAGAGCCTTCCTGTCCGAACAGTTGCAGGTGGAGTACCACGTATTTATGCAGTACGTGAGTACAGACTCCACCGTGCCCCTGTAGAAAGTCCTGAGGATGTTGGTGGGGAGTGAGGCCTGTTTTAGTTTCCTCAGGAAGTGCAGTCGCTGATGGGCCCGTTTGACGGTCCCAGTGGTGTTCCTGGACCAGGTGAGGCTGTCCGTAATTTGCACACCAAGGAACTTTATGCTCTCCACTCTCTCCACTGCAGTGCCACTGATGTTGAGGGGTGTATGCTTTGGCTGCGCCCTCCTGAAGTCGACAACCATCTCCTTAGTTTTGTCGACATTCAATTCTAGGTTGTTTTTGCCGCACCAGTCCACCAGTTGTTCTACTTCCTCCCTGTACATTGTTTCGTCATCTCCACTGATGAGTCCCACCACTGTAGTGTCGTCCGCGAATTTTATGATTTTATTTTCCCTGAATCTGGCAGCACAGTCATGTGTGAGCAGTGTGAACAGCAGCGGGCTGAGCACACAGCCTTGAGGGGAGCCGGTGCTCAGCATGATCGAGCCTGAAGTGTTCTTGCCAACACGGACTGACTGCGGTCTCTCTGTCAGAAAGTCCAGGATCCAGTGACACAGGGTGGTGTTGAGGCCCAGCAGGGTTAGTTTCTCCACAAGTCTCTGTGGGATGATGGTGTTAAACGCTGAGCTGAAGTCAATGTACAGGATTCTGGCGTATGTGTTTTTGTTTTCCAGATGTGTGAGTACTGTGTGCAGCGTGGTAGAGATGGCATCCTCTGTAGAACGGTTGGGGCGATAGGCAAACTGGAGGGGGTCTAACGATGAGGGGAGGCTGGCAGTAATGTGGGGTTTCACCAGGCGTTCAAAACACTTCATTATTATTGGGGTCAGATATATCGCAAAATGTTTTTCTCATCTCTGTCCTAAAAGATTTCCCCCTTATCCTTAAACTGTGAAACCTTGTCCTGGACTTCCCCGACATCGGGAACAATCTTCCTGCATCTAGCCTGTCCACACCCCAAGGCATGTGACATGTATTCATTTTACTCAAAATTGCATAGAAAATTATTTCTATCTCACAAAACAAACCAAGTGGCTGTAGTGTAGCGACATCAACACTTCACTCATTTTTCTTCATGGTTTATTGTCAGTGTTACTTTAAACTTACAACTGTACTATTTTTTTGGGGGGGATTACATCCAATGATATCTCTATCCAACCCTTTCCCCTCCCCTACCATCATTTGTGACCTAATTCTCAAGAAAATCAACTTCTAATAAAAATAATCGCAATGTGTGGTATAATTAATTATTTTCTTCAGTAAGAATAACCATTTTATATTTGGTCACAAATGGTACACAAAACGACTAGACGTATATTGATTACATATAAAATAAGGAAGTAAATATAAATGTAATTTGTGTCCAAGATTCTTCACTCATTGTGTCTCTGTATTTTCACATTGTGAAAATGTATTTGTTTTGTTACCTATTTGTTTTCTTTGATAGGCAACGTGGGAAGAAGTAAAAAGTACATTTGGATCTTCACAGAGGTATTCGAGTCGAAGTGGTTTCCAAATGTAGGTTATTGCAATGCATTCTATTAACTTTGCTTAAGATGCAAAGTAAAATTAGTGCCAAATTTTAATCCCAACTCTAAAATTATTATCACACGCGAGAATCGTTTTAACATTTTCTTTTCCACTGTGGGGAAGAATAATACAAGAAAAAGCATTGTGCAAAACACAAAGTGATGGAGGAACTCGGTGTTTCAGGGAATGGACAGATGACCTGTCGGGTCAGGACACTTCTTCAGACTGAGGGAGTGTCTGAAGAAAGTATCGACCTGATACATTGTCTGTCCAAACCCTCCACAGATGCTGCCTGACCCGCTAAATTCCTCCAGCACTTTGTGTTTGGCTCAAGATTCCAGCATCGGCAGCTTCTTGTGTCTCCAGAAAAAATATTATATTTAAAACACAGCAAAGTGAGTGCTGGAAATCTGACATATAAACAGAAAATGCTGGAATATTCAGCAGGTCAATAAATGGCAAGTGAAATAAGCTTTTATGATGCTGTCCTTTAGAGCATAGGACAAAGGAGCAGAATTAGATCTCTCAGCTCCACCATTTGATCGTGGCGAATCAATTTTTCCCTTTCCACCCCCATTCTCCCGCCATAACCTTTGACGCCTGTACTAATCAAGAACATATCAATCTCCACTTTAAAAATACACAATCACTTAGCTTCCACAGCCATCTAGGGCAATGAATTGCACAGATAACCACCCTCTGGCTAAATATTTGTTTTTCTCTTTACCTGTCTAATTATCATTTCCTCCATCGTTTATTATTATGTCATTAGCCATTTAATTCAAATCACAAACCTTTCCTTGCCTTGTCTCTCCCTAAGTCTTTTTGTTTCTGCGTCTGAAAGTTTGTTTGATATCTGATGTTCCCCAGTTCTGATGAAACGTTGACTTTATAATGTCACCAGATATTGCATGTTGAACATTTGCACTATTTTATGTTTAGATATTTTAAATATGTTTGAATTTTCAAGTAAAAAAGTACTTTAAATTGTTATCTGCAATAAAACACAAAACTATTGGGCTGGAACAGTGGCATAGCTGGTAGAGACATTGCTCCACAACGCCAGAGATCAGGGTTCGATCTAGACCTCGGGATGCTGTCTGTGTGGAGTTGGCACGTTCTCCCTGTGATAGCAGGGGGCTCCACCGGGTGCTCCAGTTTCCTCCCATCCCAAAAACGTGCAGGGTTGTAGGTTAATTGGCCTCTGTAAATCGCCCCTAGTTTTTAGGGAGTGGATGTGAAGGCAGGATTACATACAACTCATGTGAGCAGGAGATGGTCGGAGGGCCTGTTTAAATGCTGTATCTCTAAACTCAACTGAAGATACTCAGCATCTCAGATTTATGACCTTTCATTTGAAACTGTGAAATAGCGGGCATTCCCAAAGATGACTTCCCTTGATTTAGTAGAAACAATGAACTGAAGATGCTGGTTAGCTCAGCGGGTCAGACAGCTTCTCTGGAGAACATGGGTAGGTGACGTTCTTTAGACTGAATTAGTGCTAGGTTGCTAGTTCATTTGGAACCTAGCCTACAAATGGTTGTTGATAAATGTAAAGCACCTCTATGGACCAAATACTCACTTTACAATACAGATCACCATTGCCAGTTTCTCCAACGTTTTATGGTTTTCCACAAGCGGTACGTCCTATACCTGGAATTAGAGTAAATGTTGTAATATTGATGTAATGCTGATAGATGCATGAATATATGGAGATTCCCATGTACTAGCTAACTTTAATGGTGTCCATTCTACATAGGGATGGAACAGCTTATCTTCTATTTTATAGAAGAATGGATGTCAGGTGAGTCATTCATTACTCAATAAAATATTTTTACAAATAATTCCTTGCTTTAATGTAAATTAAACAGCAGTCTTGATGAATGAATGAATGAATGAATGAATGAATGCATGAATGAATGAATGATTGAATGAATAATTTATTTCAGTCATACCTTAAAAATAACAAAACTTTACAATCTGTGTGAATATGATCCAACACTGTATCCATTCACACCACATTCACATAATCAATGACCGAAAAAGGAATAGGCTGAGGCCACAAAGCTTATTTTTGCCGATCCTATTGATGAGTAGAGCATTTTAGTAACTCTGCCCCATACATTTGAACATATTTATAATGAGTAGGAAGGAACTGCAGATACTGGTTTATACCCAAGATACTGACAAAAAGCTGGAGTAACTCAGCGGGTCAGACAGCATCTGTGGTGAAAAGAATAGATGATGTTTCGGGTCGAGACCCTTCTTCAGACTGAGAGTCAGGGGAGAGGACAGGAGAGATTTGAAAAGGTAACATAGAACAAATTAATGAAAGACATGCAAAAATAATGAAAGATAGTATAATATGATTCTTTCAGTTACAATATATAAAACAAAGAAGCTCTTCCTCTAAGTGAGGGGTGGACTAGGATACTGGCAAGTGAACGTCCACATTGAGAGACCTGGGCTCAGATGCCACTGTGCAGCTGGAGGGTTCAAATTGATTTCATTTATTTGGGGGGTTTTTTTAAACTTAATCTCAGTATCTGTAACCATGATCCATTGGATTATCATAAAAACTCACCTGACTCACTAATTTTCTGTCAGAAAAGAAATCTTCAGTTGTTACCCCAAATGCCCTGTGTACAACTCCCAATCCACCAAACTGATAGATCCACTAATAGTTGAGGAAGATTTAGGCAAAACATTCGATGATGTCCACGTCCTCTAGATGAATAATAAATTAAATAAACAGCCGCGAGAGTTGCGCAGCTGGTAGAGCCACTGCCTCACAAAGCCAGAGACCTGCGTTCGACCCTGACCTAAGATGCTGTCTGTGTGGAGTCTGCATGTTTTCCAGTTCTTCCGGGTGCTCCAGTTGCCTCCACATCTCAAAGACGTGCGGATTTGTAGGTTAAATGGCTTCTGTAAATTGCCCCTGGTGCGTGGAGGGTGGACAGTCAGATAACATAGAACTATTGTGAATGGGTGGCGGAGGGTTGGCATGGACTCGATGGGCCGAAGGACCTGTTTCCATGCTGTACCTTTCTATCAATCAAAAATAACCTATCTGAAGCAAAATAACCCCCAGGTGTGTGATGAACATCTGGCCATAACCAGTCATTGGTTCATTTAGTCTAAAATTGAGCTTTGTAGAAAATACGCTCCATGTATTTAGTAATATTTGCATCTTTATTAATTATGCACTAGTTGCTAATGAGAAAAAAAACATTTTTTTTTTAATATTTGATAGTTGCACCGATTCAGATTCAGATTCAATTTTAATTCTCATTGTCAGTGTATAGTACAGCAACGAAATGCATTTAGCAAATAATCAAATGCTTACATTAACAAACCAGGTTTCTAACGGCAGTATTTAGGATTATTGTAATGCCATGCATTGTTATATTGGGCATTGCATTGTGTTAATAGGGTAGGGAAGATGGTGAGATCTCGACACAAAGATGAATGCACTAGTAGGAAGTTCTGGTAGGCAGCATTTGTCTCAGGTTGATTACTCCCATCACAGAATTATTTTCTCTGTACAAGTTACTTAAACCCTCAATGTGTTCCACCAGATAATGGTAAATGATCTTGTAGAATTGCCTGATGATTTTCTAATGCATTTTTAGCAACAATACACAGATAATGTTGCTGCAAAAAGCTACTGATTAAGTGTAAAACACAGGCAAAAGGCACACAAGGAGAACAAGCAAATAAAGCAATAAATTACCTGTACAAGGCCAGCAGAGAAATTAAATCCACATCAACACGAGCATGCATAAGAGTTTAGTTCTAATGCTGCGTCATGAACAGCCATTCCAGCCAGTATACATTGACTCTTATCCTGTCACCTTCTTTGTGATATAGCGTTTTGCTTTCGCGGATTTTCGTCAATTAAAATGTACATTTCTAGGTATTAATAAGCTTTGAACATGATTGGGCTAAATTGCAATAAGAAAGAAGCATAGTCAAAATCTTCAGATCACGTTTTCTAACTAAAGCACTAGTGGGATTGACAAATTTCACACAAACTGAGAGTTTTGACTCTCATATGTCTTGAATAAGATGATGCCAGTGTAACAATCCATTACAATTTTCTCAAGTTTGTTATTGTAAATGTATAAATTTGTTCTTTTTTATAATGGAAACCTTTCCGATTTGATTGCAGCCAAAATGCAGCAGACTGAAAGAACATATCTCCCAAGCTATGGCTGAATTTCAGAATTTCATTACTTGTTGGCGACCTTGTCTATTTCTTAAAAATTTTAATGACATGTTTTATGATTTTAAGCTAGATGTCTGCGAGACATACGTAGTGCAGTATTTGTCACTTATGTGTGTGACGTTCCTAAGTTTAGTCATTTAAATGACGGATTATATTTTAAAACTGGGCTAAAAAAAAAAATGGCAATGCAAAATCAGGGACCAGGAATTTGATAGCAGGCCTAGGGATTAGGTCGGGGCCAAATCCGGCTCGGGATGCTGGTGTACAGTGCTGGTGGGCATGAGTCTCTCAGTATATATAATATGTGGGGTGCAGAATTTGTGGGAACAGCTGGGACCATTTAATACTGGGGATCAGTGCTATTAATCATCAGTTCCTCATTGAATAGTGACATATTGAAGGGCGGTGCTGGCTCAAAAGGCCGAATGGCCTACTCCTGCACCTGTTTCCTATGTTTGTATATTGCTGGTGAACGAGGTTTTAATTTCAAGTTTAGTTCAGAGTTTTTGCATGGAAACATGCCTTTCTGCTCACTGAGTCAATCTGACCAGGAAGGGGATATGGAGGTGAATGGGAACAGGATGGGGTGGTGGCTGAGAGGAGGATGATGTGGGCAAGATTGTGTGGGTGTGTTGCAAGTGGCAGTCCCTGAAACTCACCATTTATGTTCAGCCTGAGCCCGTTCAGGCAGCATCAGGGCCACAGATGTCAAGGCCCACAGATCAGCACATGTAGAATTCTTCTAAATGTTTATCAAAGCAGAGGAGACGGGACAAAGCAAATACCAAGATCACAAATCCATGGCATAAGATGGTAAATCAAATTACGGAAAATTATATATCAAATATTACAAACTGTTAGTTAAGATACTATAACCGTAACATTCACGTCACTCTCACTGAAGAATTTTTTTTTTTGCAATAATTTGAAAGAATTATCTGTTTAATTTTTTTTTCTGATGAGATTTTGTCTGATCAGTGTGTCCATGTGTGTGTGCATGTCCATGTGTGCTTAGTGTGA
This sequence comes from Leucoraja erinaceus, assembly GCF_028641065.1. Classification (NCBI taxonomy): domain Eukaryota; kingdom Metazoa; phylum Chordata; class Chondrichthyes; order Rajiformes; family Rajidae; genus Leucoraja; species Leucoraja erinaceus. Next base: position 54,955,480 of record NC_073390.1, read on the forward strand.
ATGTGTGTGTACATGTGTGTCCATGTGTGCTTGCTATGTGTATGTGGGTGTGTGTACGTGTATGTCCATGGGTGATTAGTGTGAATGTGTTTATGTGTACATGTGTGCTTGGTGTGTGTATGTGTGTGTCTGTGAGTGTGTGTCCATGTGTGCTTAGTGTGAATGTGTTTGTGTGTACATGTGTGCTTGGTGTGTGTATGTGTGTGTCTGTGAGTGTGTGTCCATGTGTGCTTAGTGTGAATGTGTTTGTGTGTACATGTGTGTCCATGTGTGCTTGGTGTGTGCTTAGTGGGTGTGCGTACAGGTGTGTCCATGTGTGCTTAGTGTGTGTATGTGTGTGTCTGTGAGTGTGCCTGTGTGTACATTGATGTGTGTACGTACTAAGTCTGCGTGGCAGTTTGGGTTCCAATCACTTCCCAGCTGGAGTGTGGGGGGGAGATGGGGGGGGGGGGGGGGGGGGGGGGGGGGGGGGGGGGGGGGGAGGAAGCCACCTCTTGCCCGACTACCGCTCTGCATCATTGCTCATCACACAAAATGTTCAGATTTTCTTGTCTCAAGACACTTTTATGGCTGAGATTCATTAATGTCTCAACCATAGAAAAAAATAAGTTCCCCTTGAGTGGGCTTTGGTACAGGAATCGGTTGTAACATTCCACCACAGTGAGCAATATTTATTGTCTAGGTTAGCACATGAATAATAAACAAGCATTGGGTAAGGTCAGCTACCTGGATTACATTTTGAGGCTGAGCATCAACACCAAACCTATACTTAGTAATTACATTTTGAGAAAGATTAGCAGAACGGTTAAAAGTGAATGAATTGGTTTTGTGTTTTTTTAATATACTTTTAGTAATGAGAATTCATATTCGAATCTGTAAATTAATTAATTTCTGAAATACCGATGATTAAACTTCATAATATTATTAAATCAGTTATACTAAATTGTGTTGTGGTTCTATGTTGGTTGGTGAACTTTTAATGAATATGACGTTTGATTAGACTTTACTTTAGAGATACAGCGTGGAAAGAGGCTCTTCAGCCCACTGCAATCACACCATACACTAGTGCTATCCTACACACTAGGGACAGTTTACAGAAGCTAATTAACCTACAAACCTGTACGTCTTTAGAGGATGGGTGGGAACCAGAGTATCCAGAGAATACCTATGCGGTCACAGGGAGATCATACAAACTCCACACAAACAGCACCTGTAGTCAGGATCGAACCCGGGTCTGATGCTGTAAGGCAGCAACTCTATCTCGGTGCCACCTTGCCACCCTAATTAGATATTTAATTGTGTTGTAGTCAGGTGGTTTAGGTTTATTATTGTTATGTGTACCAAGCACAGTGAAAAGCTTTGTTTTGCATGTAATCCAATCAAATCAGATAATTCTATACACAGATATAATCACGCTGAACTCAAGTACAATAGATAGAGCAAAGGAAACGATACAGAGTGCAGTATATAGTTCTCAACATTGTAGTGCATCAATTCCACAGACACAGTCCAATGTCCACAATTGGGAGAGGTGAATCAGACCGTAGTAGAAACAAAGAACTACAGATGCTAGCTAGTTTATACCAAAGATAGACACAAAGTGCTGGTGTAACTCAGCGGGCCAGACAACATCTCTGGAGAAAAAGGATGGGTGACGTTCCGGGTCGGGACCCTTCGTCAGACTCTGAGTAAGAATGCATTCTGTGAACTGATCCTGCTGCACCACTTAATGAACTTACTTTGTTAAAAGGTTAAAAATTAAACTGCAATTGTGAAAGAAATGGAGAAATCGCTTCATACATGGAGGATCATTAATTTGCATGTTAAGCCTTAGATTGCATTGTCTTGTCAAAAGATCCCACTGTTGCTTAGCAATTGGTAAATATTGAATAGACAAATAATTCAAAGATGCTTCAAGCCTTTAATTTCCATTGAAAAGCCAGGAATGTAAACAGCACAGGTTACAGACCCCTTCAACCATTCATTATTTTAGTTTTTTGAAAATTGTTTCATTAAATGAAAATTAATAAATTGAAATCTTTGTGCAAAATACATTACCAAAGTGTCATGCACTGTATTCCTATGCATGTAGTGTTGTGCTCTTTGTTATAATGAAAAATAGCTAAGAATATCAAAGACACATGCTCTAAAGTGTCAGATGTGTTGCAGTAACATTTAGTAATCAACGTTTGTAATGGAACACCTATAATCACTGTCCACTGTCAGATTTTTTATTAAAATGTAATTTTATTCCTTTATTCAACCATGGCACAATCCTGCAACACATATGTTGCAACACTTTCAAGAGGTTCCATTGATTTAATTTGAGAGATGATGTATTCTGTCACAGACTCAAGCTGGCAAAATCAAAAGAAGACTCGTTTTCAGATCTCATCATGTTGCTGAATCAGAGGCTGTGTTGCTTTGCAGAAATGTTGTTAATGGTTTCCAGCAATCAACCGAGCAGTCAAAAGAATGACACAACCTCATGATTGCAGGATTGCTTTCATTGCTAAATGCATTTCCTGGCAGATTGCAAAATAGGCTTGCTTCCACCTGTGTGTGTTTAAATAAAACAGCAACTTGAATGATCAAATCCACCAATTGCTTGAACAAACAAAAATATGTTCAAAAAAAAGACACAGTGTTGGAGTAACTCAGCGAGACAGGCAGCATCTCTGGGGAACTTGGATAGGTGATGTTTTGGGTTAGTCTAAAGAAGGGTCCCAATCCAAAACATCACCTATTCATGTTTTCCCAGAGGTATTACCTGACCTGCTGCGTTACTCCAGCACTTTGTATCTTTTTAACTCTTCTAGGTGAGGCAGAGGTTAACATGCACCTCTAACCATTTGTGGTGCATTCTGTGGCCTCCTGTACATCAGCAAGATCAAGCATGCAGATCGCCTGTGTTCAGTCCACAACAGCCAGCTTAAACATCACTTCAATTCCTCTTCCCATTCCCGCACTGGTTTGTCTCTTGACCTTCTCCACTGCCACAGTGAGGCTAACCGCAAACTAGAAGAACACCACCTCAGAATAAAAGGACGTACATTTAGAAAGGAGATGAGGAGGAATTAATTAAAGGGCCTGTCCCACTGTATGAGCTAATTCAAGAGTTCTCCTGTGTTTTCCCCTGATTCGAACTCGGAGAATGTCCGTAGCGGGTCCGTAGGAGTTTGTGGATGTCTCGTAGCGGCTCGTACGTGTATAAAGTAATAATTTTTTTCATCACACAAGTATTTTTTTACTTGCGGACAATTTTCACAGTGTTGAAAAAACGTCACGAGTTTACCGGATTTCCCGAGTACCTACCGTTACTCATACGAGCCGCTACGGACAATCTCCGTGTTTGAATCGGGAAAACACGGGAGAACTCTAGAATTACCTCGTACAGTGGGACAGGCCCTTTAGTCAGAGGATGGTGAATCTGTGGAATTCATTGCTACAGACGGCAAAGTCATTGTGTATTTTTAAGGCATAAATTGGCAGATTCTTGATTAGTACGGGTATCTGTTCATGGGGAGAGTGCAGGAGAATGGGGTTGAGAGGAAAAGATAAATCAGTCATGATTGAAATGCAGAGTAGACTCGATGGGCCAAATGGCCTAATTCTGCAGGAAGATTGTTCCCGATGTTGGGGAAGTCCAGGACAAGGGGTCACAGCTTAAGGATAAGGGGGAAATCCTTTAAAACCGAGATGAGAAGAACTTTTTTCACACAGAGAGTGATGAATCTCTGGAACTCTCTGCCACAGAGGGTAGTTGAGGCCAGTCCCTGAGTTAGATTGGCCCTTGTGGCTAAGGGGATCAGGGGGTATGGAGAGAAGGCAGGTACGGGATACTGAGTTGGATGATCAGCCATGATCATATTGAATGGCGGTGCAGGCTCGAAGGGCCGAATGGCCTACTCCTGCACCTAATTTCTATGTTTCTATGTTTCTATGCTTCGATGATTTATGAACCACCTATTTTGTTTGGGTAGTCGACAACTCCATGATATAATTATTAATTTTGAAATTTCAGGTAACCCATGTCCCTGTGTTCCTTTCCTACTCCAACCAATCCATTTAGTTTCTCTCCCACCTCAATTACTGTCCCCATCCCTCTCTCCCTCCATCTCGCCCATCCCTCTCTCCACCCTCTGTCCCTCCATCTCTCCATCCCTCTCTCCCACCTCTGTTACCTTGACTCACCTCATCACCTGTTTCCATTCACCCGTCTCTATCTGCCTATACCTATCTATCTGCCTATCATCCACCCCTCAACTGGTTTTACTGATCGCTTACCCAGACATTGTCTCATCCATCCCTGCATCTTCTATCTACTGGCTACCTTCCCTTTACATTCAGTCCTGATGTAGTGTCTCATCCTGTAATGTTAACCATCCTTTGTCTCCACAAATGCTGCTTGACTAGCTGAGTTTTTCTAGCAGTTTGACTTTTTCCTTGTATCTTTTTACCTGGTTATCTCCATCTATGGGACGAATCTGATGTTGGATCTGGGAATCACCTGCCCAGCCCAATGTAACCTGATGTTGGCCTGGAATAGGATGCCCATGACTTTTTGTTCCAGTGAAGTTGGAGGTTTTTGCAGAGGTAACATGGGGGTGTTTTGCATTGCTTTGAGATGCCTTCAGACTAGGTTTCAGATGCTTATAGAAGACAGGTATTCCTGCTGCCTTGAGTTTTTGCCAGTACCTAATGTCCTGATCTTCATGTACTGCTTTGACTAGGCTGGGCTGGTGCTTTGAAGGTAGTGGGGTATTTTCATCATAAATATTAGTCTTCAACTAGTGGTGTTTTAGAGATATGGAAAGTGGTCCACGTTTACCAGGGTATCGTTGTGAGCTTGCCAGTGGGCGATATGGTGGAATCATCTGCCACAGAAGGCTGTGGAGACCAATTCATTGGATGGATTCAAGAGAGAGTTAGATATAGCTCTTAGGGCTAATGGAATCAAGGGTTATGGGAAGAACAGGAAAGGGGTCCTGATTTTCGATGACCAGCCATGATCATATTGAATGGAAGTGCTGGCTCAAAGGGCCGAATGGCCTACTCCTGTACCTATGTTCTATATTTCTAAGTTTCTATACCAAGTATACCAACCCAAGCCAATTAATCTACAAACCTGTATGTCTTTGGAGTGTGGGAGGAAACCGAAGACTTAGGAGAAAACCCATGTGGTCTCGGGATCGAACCCGGGTCTCTGGAGCTGTAAGGGCTGTAAGGCAGCAACTCTACCGTTGTGCCACAGTGCCGCCCACTAGTGTCCCACTTGTTTTGAAGATCAACTCAGTTTCTATGTGAAGTTCATCAGAAATTCAGCAAGAAAGGGGGCAATGATGCACCCTTGTTTGATACCAGTCCAAATAGATTAAGGAGTGAAGTAGAAACACAAAATGCAAGAGACACCCAAGCATTAATTATGTATATCCAGCATCTATCTATAATTTTTTAGCTTTTAAATTAATGAGTTACAGTATGTCCTTTTGTTTTCATTTGAATTATAGTCTCTGTGCAGCTTTAGCAGATGAGACTGGATTTTTAAAAGAAATTCTGTATGCAATCCACAGCGTGGGTGCCTTGACAATCCTGCAGTATTTGCAGCAGTTATCAAGCTTTCTCAACGTTAAGCACCATTAGACAACAGAAGCACCTAACTATATATTCCAGAACAACAATGACTCAGTCAAATGCCACAGGCAAAAGTTTAAACTGAAATATCTGGTGAACGGAACAAGGAATGTGTCTGTGTGTGCATGAATCATTAGAAGTGGGCTGTTAAGAGTGTTAGTAAAACTGATAGCTTCCTGGGAGTCACGGAGATGCAGTATCAGGGAAGTTACTTTGAACCCGCTTAGGGTCACCAGCATCGTTTGAAGGTCCCATTTTAAAAATTCTTAAGATGAGGGAAAGATACAAAATGCCGGAGTAACTCAGCAGGTCAGGCAGCATCTCTGGAGAACATGGAGAGGTGACATTTCGGGTCAGGACCCTTCTGCATACTGATTGTGGTGGTGTGAGGGGGAGGGGAAAGACGGAAACTGGAAGAGAGATTAGAGGCTGGACAAAACATGGCAGGTAATAGGTTGAAGGTACACAAAAATGCTGGAGAAACTCAGTGGGTGCAGCAGCATCTATGGAGCGAACCTAGATGCTGCTGCTCCATAGATGCTGCTGCACCCGCTGAGTTTCTCCAGCATTTTTGTGTACCCTAGATCTTCCAGCATCTGCAGTTGCTTCTTGAACACTTTGTCTACTCCACTGCGATATCTCCTCAAGGCATGCCTACTTTGAAGAAGTTCTCCTTCTCTCTCCGGAGACAGTTTCACAACCTCCGCTCTAACTGCACACACTCTGTGATCCCCCCTGCCCTCCAACTATACGACCACATCCTTACCCAGACTCGATACCACAGCCACATCTGCTTCCTCGGGGCCTGCCCGTGCCTCCATCTCATACCCCATGGCTTCCAGCTCCAGTTCCCCACCTCCCAGTTCGGACCCCAACCGGACCATCGGTACCGACTGGCTATCCACCGGCACACCCAGCAATTCTCCAACCGGGCACTGAGATCCACCCTGGTCGCGATGCGCCGGCACCAACAGGACCTCATATCGACACTCCCTGCACTTCAGGCCTCACTTACCCAGACCTGCAACGGACCCCAATTATATTTAATCCGCCGGAAGATCCACCTCTTCAATCAAAAATTCCTGGCCCACCTCAACTCCACAAAGGAAAGTTCACTCCATAGATGCTGCTGCACCCGCTGAGTTTCTCCAGCATTTTTGTGTACCTTCGATCTTCCAGCATCTGCAGTTCCTTCTTGAACACAGGTAATGGGTTGGTACAGGTGAGGGGGAGACAGGTGAGGGGGAGAGGGGGTTGATAGGTACATGGTTGGACAAAGACCAGAGATGAAAAGACAGGTGTGAAACAAAATAATTGAAGAGTTGCAGATTGTGAAGCTAGAGGAGAGAAGAAGGAGGGGTTGTTCTGTTGGTGACCTAAAATTGGAGAATTCTCCTCTTCACCTGTATCCACCTATTACTCACCAGGCCTTGTCCTGCCACACCATTCTTCCAGCTCCCCCCCCCTTTATCCTCCCCCTCCCATTATTAGTCTGAAGAAGTGCCCCAATCTGAAACACCACCTAGCCAGTTTAGTTTAGTTTATTATCACATGTACAGAGGTACAGTAAAAAGCTGTTGTTGCGTGATAAGTAGTCAACAGAAAGACAATACATGAACACAATTTACAGTGTACAGATACATGATAAGGGAATAACGTTTAGTGCAAGGTATAGCCAACAAAGTCCAATCAAGGATAGTCCGAGGGTCATCAAAGAGGTAGATAGTAGTTCAGCCCTGCTCTCTGGTAGTGGTAGGATGATTCAGTTACCTGATAACAGCTGGGAAGAAACTGTCCCTGAATCTGGTGGTATGTGTTTTCACACTTCTATGTGCCTGATGGGAGAGCAGGGAAGAGGGAGTGGCCAGGGTGCGACTCGTCCTTGATCATGCTGCTGGCTTTGCCGAGGCCATGTTCTCCAGAGAATATAATTGACCTGCTGAGTTAATCTGAAGAAGTTCTGAAGAAGTCTGAAGAAGGGTCTCGACCCGAAACGTCACCTATTCCTTCTATCCATAGATGCTGCCCCACCCGTTGAGTTTCTCCAGCATATTTCATCTACGTACTGACCTACTCCAGCACTCCAGTCTGTTTTTGTAAACCAGCAATAGCAGTTCTTTGTGTTTCTAAAGATGAGGGATCTCAATTACAAATTTTGAATGAAAACGTTGCAATTATTCCCTTTCGACCAAAAATTTTAAAAAAAAAGATTTGATGATGACATTCTTACAATTCTTTAAATTCTTAAAATTAGTTGCAGGTTGTCCAAGGACAGCTGATTTTGGTTGAATGAAGGGCCAAAAAAATGGGATATGTAGGATGCAACAAAAACTGTTATTTTAAACAGAAAATGAATGATTTGTAACTCACCAGTAGAATCAATTAGGGCATTGAAAATCAGATACCCACTAGAGCAAAATAAAACTATAGTCTAGGTGCAATGAGCAAGGATGTGGATTGATATGATGCTGTACCACATATCCTGGCACTGTTGTACAATGATTAGAGTTGCTACCTCACTGTCCTGTGTTTGTGTGGAGATTTCATGTTCTCTCTTTTGCAATCCCCCTCAATTCCCTGGTTTCCACCTACATTCCAAAGACATGCTAGACAATAGACAATAGACGCAGGAGTAGGCCATTCGGCCGTTCGAGCCAGCACCGCATTCAATGTGATCGTGGCTGATCATCCCCAATCAGTACCCCGTTCCTGCCTTCTCCCCATATCCCCTGACTCTGCTATTTTTAAGAGCCCTATCTAGTTCTCTCTTGAAAGCATCCGGAGAACGGGCCTCCACCAGCCAGAGAATTCCACAGACTCACCACTCTCTGTGAGAAAAAAGTGTTTCCTCATCTCTGTTCTAAATGGCTTACTCCTTATTCTTAAACTGTGACCCCTGGTTCTGGACTCCCCCAACATGTTTCCTGCCTCTAGTGTGTCCAAACCCATAACAATCTTATATGTTTCAATGAGATCTCCTCTCATCCTTCTAAACTCCAGTGTACAAGCCCAGCCGCTCCATTCTCTCAGCATATGACAGTCCCGCCATCCCGAGAATTAACCTTGTAAACCTACTCCCTCAATAGCAAGAATGTCCTTCCTCAAATTAGGGGACCATAACTGCACACAATACTCCAGGTGTGGTTTCACTAGGGCCCTGTACAACTGCAGAAGGACCTCTTTGCTCCTATATCCGATTCCTCTTGTTATAAAGGCCAACATGCCATTTGTTTTCTTCACTGCCTGCCGTACCTGCATACATGCTAGATGGGAAGTTAACTGGCAAATATGAACTGCTCCGAGTCCATAGCTGACTGACAGGGGGATAGGCAAGGGGGGAAGGAGGAGCATGGAAACAGGTATTACAGCCCATTGAATCTGTGAAAACCATGGTGCGCACAGTTATAGATAATACACCAAACAATCGACAAGAAAACAATCGGTAAAATCCAAATCTCCCCTTTATAAAATGCTAACAATTGGAAAATAGATCAGTATAGTTATAAATGTAGATTGTACGACAGCAAAAGCCAGTCAGTAGTGCTGTTGCCTCGCAGATCCAACAACACAAGTTTGACTCTGATCTCCAGTGCTGTCCCTGTGGAGTTTGCATGATCTTCTTGTTTACTTGCACACCTCAAAGACGTGCAGGTTAGTCAAATTACCGTTAGCAGTGGATGGGAATGTGGGGAGAATAAAATGGGATTTGTGTAGATGGATGCATGATGGCGAGCAAGGACACAATGGACTGAAAAGCCAGTTTCCCCAGTTGTGACTCACTTCAAGCAGTACAGTGATGCAGAAGGTAGAGTCGCAACCTCGCAGATCCAGAGACCCTGGTTCAATTCTGATCTTGGGACCCATCTGTAGCAAGCCTACACATAGAAACATGGAAAATAGGTGCAGGAGAAGGCCATTCGGCCCTTCGAGCCTGCACCGCCATTCAATATGATCATGGCTGATCATCCAACTCAGTATCCTGTGCCTGCCTTCTCTCCATACCCCCTGATCCCTTTAGCCACAAGGGCCACATCTAACTCACTCTTAAATATAGCCAACGAACTGGCCTCAACTACATTCTGTGGCAGAGAATTCCAGTGATTCACCACTCTCTGTGTGAAAAATGTGTTTCTCTCCCTGTGACTGTATGGGTCATAAATAATAGGAGCAGAATTTGGCCATTCAGCCCATCAAGTCTACTCTGCACTTCAATCATGGCTGATCTCTCTCTCTCTCTCCTAACCCCATTCTCCTGCCTTCTCCCCATAATCCCTCACACCCATACCAAATTTCCCTGCCACAGAGGGCAGTGGAAGCCAAGCCACTGGATGGATTTAAGAGAGAGTTAGATCTAGGGGCTAGTGGTGTCAAGGGATATGAGGAGAAGGCAGGCACGGGTTATAGATTGGGGACGATCAGCCATGATCACAATGAATGGCGGTGCTGGCTCGAAGGGCCGAATGGCCTCCTCCTGCACCTATTTTCTATGGTTCTATGTTTCTAACCAAGAATCTACGGGTCTCCGCATGGGTCCCCTCCACATCCTAAACAGGTGCAGGTTTGTAATTAAAAGACCACTGTGAACCCTGGAACTTAAGGATAAGGGGGAAACTTAAGGATAAGGGGGAAATCCTTTAAAACCGAGATGAGAAGAACTTTTTTCACACAGAGAGTGGTGAATCTCTGGAACTCTCTGCCGCAGAGGGTAGTCGAGGCCAGTTCATTGGCTATATTTAAGAGGGAATTAGATGTGGCCCTTGTGGCTAAGGGGATCAGAGGGTATGGAGAGAAGGCAGGTACGGGATACTGAGTTGGATGATCAGCCATGATCATATTGAATGGCGGTGCAGGCTCGAAGGGCCGAATGGCCTACTCCTGCACCTAATTTCTATGTTTCTATTGTGCTATCCTGCTGAAATATATATGCTGCACTCTGTATCTTTCCTTATTGTACTTCTAGTTTGTCTAAATTATGTTTTATGTGCAGTATTACCTGTAGACATGGGAATTGCAGATGCTGGTTTACAGTGAGACAAGCAGCATCTCTGGAGAAGACGGACACGTGACGTCAGAGCTGGCGGGAGGCCGTTCGGCCACGCTGCTAGCCCACCGCTCTGACGTCAGCGCAACCGCACACAGGCGGGCAGCGGCCCGTCGCGCATGCGTCACACACCCCCACACCACAAACCAGAAGGGATAATTTCCAAACGTCCGTATTTTATAAAGAGATCGATTTGAATTTACAGACGGGCCGGGGGTTTCATTTATGTTTTGGGCGCGGTTTAGAAAGTTGTGATTGACGATCCGTGACGTGGCGGTTGCCCGCCCTCCCTCGCCGCGGGGGCTGTCGGGTAGCGGCGGGCAGGCAACGGCCAACGGTCTTTTGGGCAACGGCGCCGGCGCGAGCGGTCACGTGGGGCCGAGCGGTGGTGTAGTAGAGTGTGGGCCCGACCCGTGTAGTAGAGTGTGGGCCCGACCCGGTCACAGTGGAGTGTAGTGTGGGCCCGCGCTCCTGTAGTGGAGTGTAGTGGAGTGTAGTGTGGGCCCGAGCGGTAGTGTAGTGGAGTGTAGTGTGGGCCCGAGCGGTGGTGTGGTAGAGTGTGGACCCGACCCGCGCTCCTGTAGTAGAGTGTGGTGTGGGCCCGACCCGGTCACACGGACCCGACCCGTGTAGTGGAGTGTAGTGTGGGCCCGACCCGGTCACACGGACCCGCGCACGTGTAGTGTAGTGGAGTGGAGTGTGGTGTGGTGACCCGACACAGTCACACGGACCCGCGCACGTGTAGTGTAGTGGAGTGTAGTGTGTGGGGCCCGAGCGGCGCTGTAGTAGAGTAGAGTGTAGTGGGGTGTGGGCCGGCCAGTCACAGGGACCCGCGCCCGTGTAGTGTAGTGGAGTGTGGACCCGAGCGGAGCTGGTGTGGAGTGTGGACCCGAGCGGAGCTGGAGTAGAGTGTGGGCCCGACCCGCGCTCCTGGAGTGGAGTGGAGTGTAGTGTAGAGTAGAGTAGACCGGGCCCGACCCGGTCACACGGAGGCCCGAGCGGAGCTGGAGTGGAGTGTGGACCCGACCCGGGCTCCTGTACTGTACCGCACCGACCGGCCTGTAGTGTACTGTACCGCCCCGTGGACCCGCGCTCCGCGACCGGCCTGTACTGTACTGCCCGGCCGCCTCGTGGAACCCATCCCCCGCCCCCCAACCAGCCACTAATCCCGCTGCCCGGCCTCCAACACTCCCGGGTAATGGGGGACGGGACCGGACCCGATCCATGCGGCCCCGGGTGCTCCGGGCCGATCCCCGCCGCCAGACTCTCGGGTGGTCGGGGCCGAGCTCCAAGCCCGATTGTCCGCCATCGCTGCAGTGGCCCATGGAGCGAGTGCCGGGCCCGAGAGGCAGCAGCAGCCGCGGGGTGGCCCGGCTCCAGACCCTATCTCCGGCTCCAGGCCACGGCTTGGCCCCGGGGAAGCTCAGCAGATCTGTCTCGGCAGCGTGAGTGACCAAGGTAAATAGGACGTGAAACCGCTGCCCGCATGTGGTGGAGGGTGGAATGGGGGGGCTGCCGCCGCCGCCGACACGTGTGGAGGGAGGGGGATGGGAGAGCGGTCTCTCCCACACGTGGCTGCTGCTTGCATTAAGCTGCTGCTGCTTGCATTAAGCTGCTGCTGCTTGCATTAAGCTGCTGCTGCTTGCATTAAGCTGCTGCTGCTTGCATTAAGCTGCTGCTGCTTGCATTAAGCTGCTGCTGCTTGCATTAAGCTGCTGCTGCTTGCATTAAGCTGCTGCTGCTTGCATTAAGCTGCTGCTGCTTGCATTAAGCTGCTGCTGCTTGCATTAAGCTGCTGCTGCTTGCATTAAGCTGCTGCTGCTTGCATTAAGCTGCTGCTGCTTGCATTAAGCTGCTGCTGCTTGCATTAAGCTGCTGCTGCTTGCATTAAGCTGCTGCTGCTTGCATTAAGCTGCTGCTGCTGCTTGCATTAAGTTGCTGCTGCTTGCATTAAGCTGCCGTTTCCCTCAAGAGACCATTTCCCCCCTTTTAGTTGGATATGGTGGGTGCGTTTAGTGGTCATTTAAGCCGCCAATCCCCTAAAGGGACAATTTCTCCCTTTTAGTTTGGATATTATATTGTGTTGCAATACAATATGGTCAGCTCGACTTGGATTACAAAACCTACACCAAACCTAAACGAATTAGGAGCAGACGAGGGCATTCGATCCAATTTGACATTCGAACTACCAAGATAGACGTGTACAGCAATTCGTTCTTCCCCCGCACATTTAAAGCATGGCTCTAAATTTAAGGTAGCTCTTTCTTCCCAAAAACCCTTTCTGGCTTAAGTTCGCCCTCCACCACCTCCAGTTTAAATTCCATTTGGAATATTTTGGAGGACCAAGAAGGACCGGATATTATTAGCTGATGTCCGGGCCAGTAGTATCCATGCACCCAATCGGCAGCCTGCAGGAACCGGTGTGCATTAGCTATGTGTTGCACTGGTTCACACCGAAGCCAGTCACAAAATGTTGGAGTAACTCAGTGGGTCAAGCAGCATCTCTGGGGGGGAAAGGAACAGATGAAGATTTGAGTGATGAACCCTTAAGTTTTTAATCTCTCCTGGTTTAAATGATGAAAACTAATAGGAAGAGCCATCGGATGCGATAACTGATGATCCTATTTTCTGACTTTACCAAATACTGAAATTTAATTGTTGAGAATATTGAGTTTCAATGATTAAATCTTGCTTTGTCCTCTTTCCACAGTTGATAACCAGCTGGCTGTCTCATGGAATTTGAACTGGTAAGTTCAATCTAATGTTACCACTAATGTTGAGATTAGCTTACTTTAAACACCACACCTTCATGTACATTGGCTATATTTTTGTGTCCATATGCTACTTATTGAAAAAAATTGTATCGTGTTTTGGGTTGAATTAAATATATTTAAGACCAGAATTTTTATATATAGATCTCACAAACACTCAGCAGATGGCGCAGTGTCCATGATTTGAAATGTTAGCTGGTCTTTTAGGGAACTGCCTGCCCTGGGTGTTTTAATATTTTCTATTTCCACCTCTGAACTTTACGCTTGCCAATTGTAAGGTTGTTTGTAGAAGTGAATGACTAGAGATGATGAAACCAAAATCAACAGCTGGAATTACCGTCAGATTGTATAGTGTTGAAGAATGGTTTTCTGATCGTGTCAAATCCTTTTAATGTAACGTGAGATGTTGATGGTCCTTGGTCTAAATTATTTTTTCCACAACAGATTCAATTCACTTTGTCCTTTGACAAAAAGAGTCCACTGCAATAATGGAAGATCTACTGTGAAACCATCCTTGAATCATTTCTCTGAGGTACTCATCTATTCTCTTTTAAGACTGACTTGGATGATCATTGGAAGTTGGATTCTGGTACCTCAACTCTTTCCTCAAAGTCACCCCAAATCTGAATTCAATGTCCTGGTAACTGTTCCGCTGTGTTACTTTTAGTCATTCTGTAACATGTGATGCATTTCCTATGATGGATGGTTTGTTCGTATCCCGATAGAGAAATGTCAAGATGTAAAAATTATGAGACTTTCTTACTCTGGAATAAGAATCTTGTTTCTGGTGAAATGTCAGTGTCAAACATTTGCATTTTGCTTCACTAAAATGTACAGCACATTTCCAGTGTACTTGAATCCATCTACCGATGATTTTAGCATAAAGTTTAATGGATTTGTTTTTCGTACATGATGAAACCAAACTCAAATAGCTGGAATTACCGTCAGAATTATCTGTTGAGTCGTGGTTTTCTGATTAATACCGGATTTTATTTTATTAAACCCAGTTGTTAACAATGAACAGTCAAATACATCTCCATCTGTCCTTAGGTTCTGATGGTGATTGTCCCGAACGCTTATGTACTGGCATGGTACTTGACACATGTGCTTCACAAGTAGGTAACATAATTCAATTCGTAACTCCCCTGCACATTTAAAGCATGGCAATAAATTTAAGGTAGCTCTTTCTTCTGAAAAAAACCCTTTCTGGCTTAAGTTCTCCCTCCACCACCTCCAGTTTAAATTCCATTTGGAATATTTTGGAGGACCAAGAAGGACCGGATATTATTAGCTGATGTCCGGGCCAGTAGTATCCATGCACCCAATCGGCAGCCTGCTGCATTAAGCTATGTGTTGCACTGGTTCACACCGAAGCCAGTCACAAAATGTTGGAGTAACTCAGTGGGTCAAGCAGCATCTCTGGGGGGGAAAGGAACAGATGAAGATTTGAGTGATGAACCCTTAAGTTTTTAATCTCTCCTGGTTTAAATGATGAAAACTAATAGGAAGAGCCATCGGATGCGATAACTGATGATCCTATTTTCTGACTTTACCAAATACTGAAATTTAATTGTTGAGAATATTGAGTTTCAATGATTAAATGTTGCTTTGTCCTCTTTCCACAGTTGATAACCAGCTGGCTGTCTGATGGAATTTGAACTGGTAAGTTCAATCTAATGTTACCACTAATGTTGAGATTAGTTTACTTTAAACACCACACCTTCATGTACATTGGCTATATTTTTGTGTCCATATGCTACTTATTGAAAAAATTTGTGTCATGTTTTGGGTGAATTAAATATATTTAAGACCAGAATTTTTATATATAGTTCTCGCAAACACTCAGCAGATGGCGCAGTGTCCATGATTTGAAATGTTAGCTGGTCTTTTAGGGAAACTGCCTGCCCTGGGTGTTTTAATATTTTCTATTTCCACCTCTGAACTTTACGCTTGCCAATTGTAAGGTTGTTTGTAGAAGTGAATGACTAGAGATGATGAAACCAAAATCAACAGCTGGAATTACCGTCAGATTGTATAGTGTTGAAGAATGGTTTTCTGATCGTGTCAAATCCTTTTAATGTAACGTGAGATGTTGATGGTCCTTGGTCTAAATTATTTTTTCCACAACAGATTCAATTCACTTTGTCCTTTGACAAAAAGAGTCCACTGCAATAATGGAAGATCTACTGTGAAACCATCCTTGAATCATTTCTCTGAGGTACTCATCTATTCTCTTTTAAGACTTACTTGGATGATCATTGGAAGTTGGATTCTGGTACCTCAACTCTTTCCTCAAAGTCACCCCAAATCTGAATTCAATGTCCTGGTAACTGTTCCGCTGTGTTACTTTTAGTCATTCTGTAACATGTGATGCATTTCCTATGATGGATGGTTTGTTCATATCCCGATAGAGAAATGTCAAGATGTAAAAATTATGAGACTTTCTTACTCTGGAATAGGAATCTTGTTTCTGGTGAAATGTCAGTGTCAAACATCTGCATTTTGCTTCACTAAAATGTACAGCACATTTCCAGTGTACTTGAATCCATCTACTGATGATTTTAGCATAAAGTTTAATGGATTTGTTTTTCGTACATGATGAAACCAAACTCAAATAGCTGGAATTACCGTCAGAATTATCTGTTGAGTCGTGGTTTTCTGATTAATACCGGATTTCATTTTATTAAACCCAGTTGTTAACAACGAACAGTCAAATACATCTCCATCTGTCCTTAGGTTCTGATGGTGATTGTCCCGAACGCTTATGTACTGGCATGGTACTTGACACATGTGCTTCACAAGTAGGTAACATAATTCAATTTTTTTTTTTTTTTAAACTAACGGGGAAATACTATTAGCTTCTATTAATGACATTGTGGGACTCATCACAGTATGATGATGATAATGCTCTGAATAGGAAGTGCCATCAGATGCAATAAAGGATGATACTTTACATTCTGACTATCCAGGTGGGCATATGAACTTTCCTGTATGTATTGTCTTCTGAATAGTTGTGATTGGGGAATGGACTTGTAATTGTGAGATGAGTGTCACTTGTGTTGGTTAAAAGCAAATTGTTTTTTTTTGGGTGGGCTTTATGGTTACTAGTGGACTAAATGCACATTCCTATAAGCGAATCCAATGTCGCGTTTTCTGATCGACATAGGCAATTTGATTGATTGTATTGTTGAAAATGGTTTATCTGTTGTGATTTTGCTGATTTTTATTTTGTTCTCTTCCAGTGCAAAAGTTATTGAAAACATCTGCAGTACGTGCTATTTGTTGTGTAAACACACATGATTTGGGGAGGATAATATTACACACAAACTGATTTTTTGCAGCAATGCCTAGTAGTAAGCAATTGAAGATTGTGATTACCTGCCAACGGTACAAGTGAAGACTGTAACTTTTTTTATATCTGCCTGTAACAATTGTCTTGTATATGTGAATTTGATTGTGGGATATAATTGCATTAACCTTATTAAACTATTGTGTTATCCATAAGTTTGAAATGATTCTGTGAATTACATTACAATACCCATACCTGTGGACCTGGTCTTTGGTTTTAGAGATACCGTGCGGAAACAGCAGAGCTGTCAAGTAGTAAGGATTTTCTGTATTTTTTATGGAAATGCAATAAGAATACTGATGTGCGATTTTGTGTTGTTAAATACGTTTTTTTTTTAAGTCGACCCGACTTCCTGTTTCTTTAACGTACCACTCGCCAATTGAAAAGTAATAACCCAATGAAATTGACTTAAGATCTTGCTGCTTAAAAAATGCACGGATATAAAAAGTCATACTGTGCCTCTAAAAATTATAGCAGAATAAATCTATTAGTATTTTAAATTTCAAGATCTGGGTGACAATTTTTGTAAACTTTGATCTGCCTGTCCCGCTCCAGGTTTAAACAGAGCGCTGTCCGTTTAATGCGTGTGAATTTAAGAAAAGAATTGTCAACTACAGTGCTTTGGGTTCTAAACATAGCGCGCTATAGGCTTTACACATAGCACTATGGGTCAGACTTCGGGAAAATTCTCGTATTACAATTAGTCTTTGGAATTCTCTTTCTCAGTGGAAGTTGAGCCATTGGTTATTTTTCAGGCAGTGGTAGAATTCTGGATAAGCCTAGTGGTGAAAAGTTACCAGTGGGATTGGCCTTGATTTTGCAGAATGGTGGGTGGGCTCAAGGGAGAGGGAGGGAGGAAAAAGAGGAAGGGGTGGCGAGAGGGAGGCTTCCAAAATGACTTCTGTATCTGGTGCTAAAAGCAGGAAGCGGCCATTCAAACAGCAGTATACAAAGAGATGGCATTAATGCATAAAGGGGCTGTCCCACTTGGGCGACCTAATCGAGTTAAGTAGTGTCTTCGACCTTCAAGCTCGAGGGCACTTGCCTGGAAAGCCTCGAGCTGCATCGACCGTCGGCGTTGAAACCGCGAGCTGGATCGGCTGACTGCACACACACAAACACATCATGAAGACGGGGGCCTGGGAAAGTGGGTGAGCGCTGTGCAATGAAGAGGAAAGTAAACGGCTGCCACATTGTACGGTAAGTCCTTTAGAGAGCGCGGAGGGGAGGAAGAAGGAGTAGACACTTAAGAGGTATAATAAAGTTTAGCAGGCATTTAACCTACCGTTAGGTTTATCTTGGTCCTGAAAAATACTGATTTTTCAGGTACTAGAATACTGAAATGCTCTGACAACATGGCAGCTCTGAAACGGGCCCTTTGGCCCACTGAGCCCTTGCCAACCAGCGATCTCCGTACACAATCCAACACGGGGGTCAATTTACATTATTTTTTCCCCCCAAACCACTGGAGTGTAGGGAAGCCCGAGGTGTTCCCGGGGTGAACGTACAAACCACCCATAGTCAGGCTCTAACCCTGGCCTGTGGCACTGTAAGGGAGCAATTCTGCTGTGCCACCATGCTGCCTCGGGTCATGAATTAATTAAAGTTGCCTTTTTGTAATGGGTGGGTCTCTTGAATACAATACAATACATAGGGCGTGAATGAGACTGGAGTATTATCTACTGCAGTGATATACTCTACATAAGATGTGTAATACATTGAAACCAATACAGAGGTTTAATGAAGAAGGTTGCTTTGCGTTAGACTTGTTTTCTGGGATTGAGGTGGCTGGGTAAAAAAAACAACCCATACTTCTATCAGCTGTGACCTTAATGGCAGAGCAAGCTCAACATTGTAGATGATTGTATTTAAACTCAAATGTGAATCAAAAACTGACTATCCTATTGTGCCCACGAAAGTACATTGTTTGGATTGCACCCCTTGGTCCATGTAACAAGTGCTTCACTTGGCACCCATTAGAGGCATGCTGCTGTATGTTTGGAAATTGGCTGAATGCTTTTGCATTGCCTGCCAGACTCAAAAAAAAACAATCCAGTGAGGAAACTCGAGCTCAAGGTAGAGACATTGCTGGAATAACTCGGTGTGTCAGGCAGCATCTCTGGAGAACATGGATAGGTGATGTATTGGGTTGGATGGTAGTGTAGAAAGTGAATGGTTCACCGAGTAAAGGTGGCAAAAGCTTATTTATGCAAAAGCAAATATCCTGTAAATACATTGTAGAATGTATGTCCTTGGGTGCTTGAAGGTAACTAACTACACAGATCCCAAATGAAATACAACAGCTTTATTTAAAACAAGGGTGACTTGAAAATGGATTCAGTAAAAATACACAGATCCCAAATGAAATACAACAGCTAGTGCCAAATACATTAAAATAAGTTATTTAAAACAAAGTTTGACGAGATGAAATGGATTCAGTGAAAAATGTCCACGGTAATTTAACAGCCAATTGTCTAAGCAGAGAGTGGGAAGTTCAGAGGGATCGGTTCCAATGTATGAAACTAAAAGTTAGCAGGCGGGTACAAGTAGTTAAGGGCCTGTCCCACTTTCACGACCTCTGCTGAGTTTGCCTTGACTCGTACTCGCAGCATGGTCGTCACGAGGTCGTAGGACGTTGTAGGTAGGTTGTGATGCTAGTCGTAGGTACTCGTGGCATCAAGTAGGTCGAGGTGTTTTTTCTAACCAGATGAAAAATGTCCACGTGTAAAAAAAGGTTGTGAAAGCGGGACAGGCCCTTTAGGGCAATTAGCACATTGGCCCTTATTCCAAAGGGGCTGAGTTTAGAGTGGGGATATTGTTACAGTTGAATGGTAAGACCACATCTGGAATATTGCATAGCTTTGACCCCCCCCCCCCCCCCCCCCCCCCTTTCTAAAAGGATGTAGTAACAAATGCAGGAAGTCTGAAGGAGATGCTGTAGCTAGTTCCTGTGATGAGTTTCCCCCAATGAAATTAGGCAACAGCATTTTTGAGTTTGAAGGATGAGGGGTGACTTGATTCAAACATTGGTTCTAAAGGAGTTTTTCATTGTCGATGTTGTGAATATTCAGTTGCGGAAGAGTTAGAAGGGGTCTGCAAAATAGGAACCTGCCGTTTGGAACTCTGGTGTGTAAAATCTTGAACAATAAAGTCTTTACATGGAACAATACAGGAACAGAACTTTTGACCCAAAATATCTATGCTGAACATAATGTCAAAATAAACTAATCTTTTCTGCCTGCATGTGATCCATATTATTTAATTACCTGCATATTCATGTGGCTTTTTAAAAGCATCTTGACATATCTGCTTCCACCACCCATGGCAGCTCATTCCGGACACTACCACCATGTAAAATAAACTTTCCCCCTCACACCATACAGCTGTGATCTCCAGAATCTGAGATTTATATCTGGGGGGAAACATTTTGAATAATACCCTCTCAATTTTACATATTTCTATCAGATCACCCCCGCAACTCCAGAGAATATAATCCCAAATTAGGACAACCGTTACTAAAAATAATACCCACTAATCCAAGCAGCATCTTGGTAAACAAAAATGCTGGAGAAACTCAGCAGATGAGGCAGCATCTATGGAGCGAAGGAAATAGGCAACGTTTTGGGTCGAAAACCCTTCACACTGATGGTGGGGGGGGGGGGGGGGGGGAAGAAGAAAGGAAGATGCAGGCTGAGGGAGAGCTGAGAAGGGGAGGAGAAAGTAGGGATTACCTGAAATTAGAGAAGTCAATGTTCATACCCAAGTGAAATATGAGGTGCTACTCCTCCAATTTACGGTGGCCCTCAATCTGGCCATGGAGGAGGCCCAGGACAGAAAGGTCGGATTCGGAATGGGAGGGGGAGTTGAAGTGCTAGCTCCGCCTACACCTTTCTTCCATAGATGCTGCCTCACCCGCTGAGTTTCGCCAGCATTTTTGTCTACCTTCGATTTTCCAGCATCTGCAGTTCCTTCTTCAGCATCTTGGTAAATCTCTTCTGCACTCTCCAAAGCCTCCATATCCTTCCTGTTGTGGGGCAACCAAACCTGCATGAAAATTAACCTAAGTTTTATAAAGGTGCAACATGGCTTCCTGACTCATACTCGATGCCCCGACCAATGAAGGCAAGAATACCATACGCCTTCTTTCCCACTACTAGTGAATGTTGTTTGTGTGTAATTAACTTGTGTTGCTATTTTCAGGGAACTATGGACTTGGACGTCCAAAGATCCCTCTACATCGATGCTATTAACCGTAGACTTTACATTTGACCTCCAAAGGTACAACATCTCACACTTGCCTGGATTCAATTCCATTTCTTTCCCCCCCCCCCCCAAATCTGTAACTGATCTGTTTCCTTTGACCGCTTTCTAACCTGCAACTTCACTGATTTTGTGTCATCTTCAAACTTACTAACCAGTGCAGCAATGGCTTTATCCAAGTTATTTATTTATATCACAAATAACATGTCCCAGCACTGGATCTATGTGGAACACAAGTGGTCACAGATTTACAGCCAGAATAACACTTTCCCTCCTATGGGTGTGGGGAGAAGGCAGGTGAATGGGGTTAGGAGGGAGAGATATATTAGCCATGATTGAATGGCGGAGTAGACGTGATGGGCCGAATGGTCTAATTCTGCTTCTATTACTTATGACCTTATTTGTGAATCACTGCGTCCTGATTTTGATGAGAATAATTTGGATAGTATCATTTTCTAGTTTCTTTTCAATGATCAGAATATTTCCATCCAAAGGCATTTGGGGATATAGTGCACGATAACCGTGTTCGGGCCAGAATTGGCCACATATTAATTACATTGTCAAGTCAAGTCAAGTCACATTTATTTATATAGCACATTTAAAAAAAAACAACTCTCGTTGGCCAAAGGGCTTTACATTTGTTATAAGAATAGTATAAACAAACAAACTACATACATATATACATATAGCCCTCGCTCAGTGGACTCCAGGAAAGGCTTGGGAGTATAGATAAGATTTTAGTCTTGACTTAAAGGACTTGCATTAGGCAGTATCTTTCGGACCCGCTGAATTACTCCAGCACTTCTTATCTCTCTTCGGTATAAACCAGCATCTGCAGTTCCTTTCCACACATTAATTACATCCAACACTATTTTCTCAAGTGCTCTTCAGAGTAAAGGCAGATTTTTAAACCTGATATTAAAGGCTTTTAAACCTGAAAGCTCGGATATTTTCTGCCTGATATAGTTGACCCACAAATCATTAAATACGATAAAGATTATTCAGGGGTTGACCACAGAATTTTAAACAGAGGAATGAGTTTCAGTGGCAAACATATATTTTAGCAAATAACCTAATTAGGGTTGACTAACAGGTATCTGGGTATAAATTTAGTGCAGATGGGATAATATCTATAACATTTGCCCAAGAAGAATAGGTGTTTCTATCTGAACAAAGCTAATAGTTTGGGGGGGTAGTGAAATATGTTATGTAAAATGCTGCTGGCATAATTTGACTGGTTGAGGGTACTACCTTGCTATTGGAGAGGAGGGGGTTAAAATGAACCCCAAAGTGTGACATTTCCTTAGCTCTCAGTCTAAAGAATGATAGGAAAGCTTCCTGATGTAATTCACTGCAACTGAGATGAGAAACAGAATTTTCCACAGAATCCTTTTCTAAAATATACACAACCATTCCACTGTCTAATAACTCTTAAATAGCCCAATTCTAGAACGTGCATGTATTTGATCTGAATTGTCAACGTTCTTGTGCGTTCCTTACCAGTTGTCAGGCCACAGCTCATTATTCATTGCATTTTTTGTTTTTAATCCCAGATTTATATACAATTACTGCAGATGGTTCACATCAGAAATGTGAGATAAATGACTCATTTTCCCGAGCAAGTTATACTTGTATTATTCTTTCTGTTTACCCCTTTGATCTCGAACAGGAACCAATACCTTGCTTTGATATGCATGTGATCTTATTTAAATGGTGGACCTTATTGGTCTCAATTTAATTAAGGTCTTTATTAGTTTGAATGAATATCATTGCACCTGCCACATTATTCTCTTCTGTTTGGAATTTAATTATATTTATTTTTGCACATTTATTCCCCATCTTTGGTTTGTTCAGAACTAACCTATTGATATAACCTTGCATTTGATATCTGCGAATGTTGTAAGTGGAGAAATTGTTGCTATTCTTCAGCTTTGTGTAGATTTTTTGCATTTTCTTTGCAATTTGCACTTGTTTTGCAGCTATGCCAATCTTCAAATATATGAACGTCTGAAGAAGGGTTTCGGCCCGAAACGTTGCCTATTTCCTTCGCTCCATAGATGCTGCTGCACCCGTTGAGTTTCTCCCTCTTTTTTGTGTACCTTCAAATATATGAAGCTCTACAAGCTGCTTCCTCGTGGATTTGTTTCTAAATTTAATGCTAAAGCTTGCAAGGAAATAGTCTTCAGTCTGCAGAAGGGTTTCGGCCCGAAACGTTGCCTATTTCCTTCGCTCCATAGATGCTGCTGCACCCGCTGAGTTTCTCCAGCAATTTTGTATCTTCGATCTTCCAGCATCTGCAGTTCCTTCTTGAACACAAGGAAATATAACCGCTGGTTTTACATGAAAATGTTTATGTTTAAACAATTATGTTTACTTGAAGTGGATAGAGCTATGTTTGGAGCCCAAAGTGTAAAATATTACTTAATAAGACATATAGAACTTTTATTTTCTCTCTGATAGTTGTTGCACTTTAATTCTAATCAATTTTAAGGAAATTACTTTTTCTGCTTATATTCCCACTTTGGTTGTGAACAATATTCTGAATGTATGAATGTTATTTCCACAATAAATCTTCAATGTGATCTGACAAAATTTGTTACAGGAGAATAGTGGAAATCTTGCAAGAAATGTAACAATTTAAAGTGTTCTAACATCTTTGTAGTCATCTGTGGATTCTGAACATAAACTTGGTGTTAAACTTTGTTTTAGCATGGGTTGATGTATTTATATTAAGAGTGCTAATTAGTAATTAAGTCTTTTTTATTTTTACATGACATCAAGTGTTATCAATCAATGACAACATGAATTTAACAATTGATCACATTGAGAAATCTTGACAATTATTTCAAACCCCGGGCAAACAATTTACCTACCCGATAATGAGAAAATTGCAGGAATTTAGTCTGATAACAGTCTCCAAAACAGGTATTTCTTGCTCTCTCATACTATTTTCAGGGTTGGACACAAAATACTGGAGTAACTCAGCAGGACAGGCAGCATCCCCGGAGAAAAGCAATGGGTGACATTTTCAGTCAAGACCCTTCTATTTCTTCCTATTATTTTCAGTATTGTTTTTGAATCTGCGTTAAAAAAGGAAGATTGGAGTTTACTCCATGATCCTTTGTTACAAACAGCTGCACAATGCACAATATTTTGTGAAGTGCAGGGGAAAGGGTTTTGGCCCGAAACGTTGCCTATTTCCTTCGCTCCTTTGCCACAGAAGGTAGTTGAGGCCAGTTCATTGGCTATATTTAAGAGGGAGTTAGATGTGGCCCTTGTGGCTAAAGGGATCAGGGGATATGAAGAGAAGGCAGGTACAGGATACTGAGTTGGATGATCAGCCATGATCATATTGAATGGCGGTGCAGGCTCAAAGGGCCTGCACCTATTTTCTATGTTTCTATAGATGCTGCTGCACTCGCTGAGTTTCTCCAGCATTTTTGTGTACCTTCGATTTTCCAGCATCTGCAGTTCCTTCTTAAACAAAGGAATTGCAGATACTGGTTTACACTGAAGATGGACACAAAATGCTGGCATAACTCAGTGTGTAACACAGGATCTCTGGAGAAAAGGCGTTGGTGATGTTTCGGGTCAAAACCCTGCTTGAATGCTGAAGTATACAAATATAGTGGGAGACGAGGGCTAACTCCACTGTAATTCCTCACAATCATGTTGCCCGGTTTTTTACACTAACCTGGGAGAGTAGCTAATAATGGGCTTAATGTTTCAACTACAAAATCATTGTCGACACAGGAGAACCCCCTCAGTGCTGCAGATGAATACCTGCCTAGATTTTTGTGATCAATTATCCAGAATGGAATTTGAACCATCCTGACTCAGAGACAAGTGTTATCCACTGAGCTATTGGCTAATAATGATTAAAATTGGTACATTTGCAGATACTTGTGTTACCTTAAATATACTTACTATAGTTACTCGAATAGAACTTCTGGCATTGTGCCCTCTGATACTAATACAGTTGATATATAGAACGTGTAGTCAAACAAGCAATTTTCATGTAATAATATTGCTGCTTGGACTGGCAGTAGGAACAATAACATGCTCCACTGTGGGTATCTAAATTTCCTTAAAGGTCAAATTTACCAACAGTAACATTCCGTAAAATATACGACATGACATTCCGTAGCCATGGAGATTGCTATTTTTGCACATATTCACTGCTCTGCCACTTAATGTAAAACAGGAGCGCAACATGCAGATTGAAAGGTGCCACAGATTTCCAATTGGCATCACCTTGATGCTTGGAAATGCCCAGAAACCAACATTCCTCTAATCATTTAAATCTTTTTTTTGTGGATGAATTATTTTTTCTTTTCCATCTGCACCAAAGATAAATCATTACTATTTAGATGCAATTGAACTTGAGTAATTCAAGGGGTTAATACCATAACAATATAAAGCAAACATGCTTTGCTGGACTTTAGCATTCATAGGAGTGACGCAGGTGTACAGAGCAATTATTAAACCTATGAAATGCTGAAATAGAGCAAAGGGCTTCATGCAGATACTTGTTGCAGCCACTACCCATGCTAACTAAAATTAATTTGTGTCTGAAAAGCACAAGAGTAACTTTTTAAGGATAGCGAAAGTCAAAACAATGTAAGTACTACCTAAAAACCTGCTATTTTAATAACCAAATGTGCTTTTTTTCCCAAAATAATGTCTCTCAATTATTGTAAGCAGTTTATTCCTTAGCAACAACTTACTTGTGAGTTTAACTTTTATCTGCATTATTTTCCACACCTACTCCTGCACCTATTTTCTATGTTTCTATGTTATTTTACCTGAACTGTGTTGGAGCAAACTTCCACACCACTGCACGGTGGGTTTGTGGGATGGTATTGACGCAGGTGTTGGAATATAGTGCGTACTTTATAAGAATTCACAAATGAAAGTGAACACAGGAAATGCCTGGAATGTAGCGATTGAACGTGAGACTCAAGCAGAAGTTACAGATATCTACTCTTCCCCACCCTTGTTACACAATGCCACCTGTGTGAAACCATAAGACTAGGAATAGGCTGTTCAACACCTAACATTCCACCATTCAATTTGATTATGGCCGATCTGCATCTTTACAGCAAATGCCCTCCTTGGCTACACAATCCTGACTACCTTTCCAAACTTATTAAGTTTAGCTTTTAATTTGTTTGACCTTCAAAGGCTTTTTAAGGACTGCTTCCATACTTTTATTATCCTTTTATATACATCTGAGGGTTTTTTTGCGTCAGGTAAACTAATTTTTGTTACTACCTTTATTCAGCTTTTTTTAACTCTGGACTTTCACTTTTGTTTTTATTAATTGATCACATATTCACAAAGCAGCACCTCTCGCTGGTAAACTGCTGGAATCATTCACTCCTTGGTGACGTTGGAAGGTGAGTTTCCTTTAAGACGGCAGAAAAAAACATGAGCTAAATGTAATGACCATAAATAGTTAAGTTTAGTTTATTGTGCAATGAAAAGTTTTTGTTGTGTGTTTTTTAGTTTAGTTTAGAGATACAGCAGGGAAACAGGCTCTTCAGCCTACTGAGTCCGCACTGACTTGCGATCGAGTACTCTAGCACTATCCTACACACTAGGGATCATTTATAATGTTTACAGTGTGCTACCCAGCCAGCGGAAATACAGTGCAACAATGTGCTTTTCAATGTACCTTGCTAACAGTGGTATATTTGAGATTTGATATTTGTGAAATATTTGAGAATGTATGGGAGGTTTTATCAAGTGAGATGTTTTTTTAAGGCTGTCCGGTGACACAATTCATTGATCCATTATTCTGGTTTCAAACCTACAGTTTACTTGGATGATTTGTGCTGAATTTTATGGTTAATTTAGGGAGCTGCCTGTCAAACATTCGCAGCTGCATCTGTACTAACACATACCTAAATTAGTGTAAATTCAAAAAATACTAGAACGTAATTGATTCAATTTAGATTCAGACACAACCTTACACGCTGTGGAAGACCCACAGCAAAATTAAAATGTTGTGATTGCATAGAAAATCAGAATAATTTGCTTGACATAGAGTTTTACAATAGGTCAGGTTTAGGTCATCACATTTTTACTGATTGAACAATAAACAATGCATCATTGTAGATCTGGTCTAATTTTAATTTCCTGCTGTCATACACAGAGGAACACCCCTCTCCCTAGCCCACATCACTATTTCTGGAATCTGCCACTCATTTACGCTTAGAGCTGCCACTTGCTCCATGTTGCCTCTTGTTGAAACAAGTAGCATACACATGACCAATTTAAACTAATCCCCACTAATATCTAGTGTAAGAAGGAGCTGCAGATGCTGGTTTTAAACTGAAGATAGACACAAAAAACTGGAGTAACTCAGCAAGAGAAGGAATGGGTGAGGATTCGGGTCGAGACCCTTCTTCAGACCCGAAACGTCACCCATTCCTTCTCTCCAGAGATGCCGCCTGTCCCGCTGAGTTACTCCAGCTTTTTGTGTCTATTGATTGAGATCTTCCTCTCTACTGCCTTTGTGTGTTTGGTTTATTCATCCAGCTCAACATTGCAAAGTTTGTTGCCGCCCTTTATGTGGCAACTCTTTGCATACCTTGCGTATGCAAAACTAAGAGTATCACTGTGACAATAAAGTGTTCATCCATTCATTCATTATTCATTCATTCATTCATTCAATCATTTCATTCATCCATTCATTCTTTTCAAATTTGTCCAGTACGGTAGACTGCAAAAAACTACAGATACTGGATTACCAAAAAGAGATCTTATCACCATCAGATGAAATGCACTTAAAATGTATGTTAGACTAGTACTAGGATAGCATGTGGCTGGGACTGAAGATGTGGAAACAAGGATATGCAGATGCTGGTTAATATACAAAAGGACACAAAGAGCTAGAGTAACTCAGGCAACATCTCAGAAGAACATGGATAGGCGATATTTCAAGTCAGGACTTCTTCTGACTTATTCAGGTGGGTGGGTGGAGATAGCTGGGAGAAATGAAGGACAGGACAAAGCCTAGCAACTAAAAGGTGGATATAGGTAAGGGGAGGGGGGGGGGGGGTGGCCTGGGATGAAGATATAAGTAGCGTGAAGAACACGGTGATGCAGTGGTAGAGTTGTTGCCTTACGCCAACAGAGATCAGGGTTCGACCTTGACAACGTCAAGACGGTAAGGAGTCTGGGCGCTCCTGTTTCCTCCCACACTTCTAGGACGTGTAGGTAAATTGGCTTCCGTATATTGTCCCTATTGTCCCTAGGGTGTAGGTTAGAGGTAGGGTGCGGGTGATTGGTGGTTGGGGTGGGCCTGTTCCACGCTGTATCTCAAAAACTAAACTAAGAAGTGGGAATTATGAAGCTAGAAGAAGGAATAATACTGGTAGGGGTAGGGGGGGGGGGGGGGGGGGGGAGTAGAAAAATGGAAGCAAACCCAAGTGTGAGGTACAGGGAAGGAAGAGTGGGGGGGGGAGCATTCCTTTTTAAAGTTTAGAATCATGGAATCATCAAAACAGCGCTAGCCAGCTATCTATCCCTCCTCTTGGTCCATAGACTTGCAGCTTACAGCTCCTCAAGTGTACATCAAGGAACTATTTAGATGCATGAAGTTATCTCCCTCCTCCATTTAATTAGTCACTGGGCAACAGATTGCCACTGCCCACTTGATGTTTAAAAACTCAACAAAATTCCTCCCTAATCCCTTTAAACTCCTATATGTTTATGACATTTCCACTGTGGGAAATAGGCTTTTATCTTTTTTACCTGGGCCTCCAGTTGTTATATACAACTCGATAAAATCCTCTTTTATTCTTCCCTGCTCCAATAAACTCAAGTCCAACCTCTCCGCTCATTCCTCGGCCACAGTTTCCCCGTCCACTAACTTTTAATGCATTAAATTACACTGAATGCATTGTAACGTGTGTGACTGTGTGTGTGGGTGTCTGTGTGTCTAGGTCTGTGTACCTGTGTTTTTTGGGGGGAGCAAGTTGAAGAAAATTAGGTTTGAGAAAATGCATAAATTCATGCTGAAATGAGATTAATCAATCATTCTACTTTTCTCTATCTGTTTATAGAGATTTCCATGGGAACTGGAAAAACGACACTTGATAATTTTATTTAAATGTGTATATTTGAAATCACTTACCCATAGCCTCCTCCCTGCCACAGAAGAAAGAAGCAGAATTAAATGTGATGTGGCCATCTCGAAGCATGTTAAAGGTCTTGAATGATGCCTGTTAACAAGTGAGAACTCTCCAGCATTTCACACACAGAATGGCACTCGGAATGACATTGGGCAGCATCAAGATTCCTTAAAGGGACAGGCTAGATTCTATTCAGGAAACGTGCCAATATTCTTCATTTTCAGAACGTTATCTGGATTTGGCCAAAACAAACAGAACTGGGTGATTTTTGGAACTCACTCCCACCCTCCTTTAGTAACAGTGCTATTAGTTGCCATGGTAATGAAGATGAATGCATGCCTGGTTACTGTCAAAAGCTGTTTCCGAAATTGTTTTCTCATTTCATTTGAAAGCACCAACTATTTTATAGATGGCCATGGAGTTAAAAAAAAAAAAAATCAGGATATCTGCTGGATTATTAACACATTGCATTTCTTTCCATTTATCCAGTACGAGTATCCAGTGTGGATTCAGCAGGAATAACACAGCAAAGAGTAACATCAGCCCAAGATGTTTGCTAGCAGTAAACGCACTGTGAAACAGATTGGTGCAGTGAAAATGGATGTTGCTCACTGTGATAATAGGGATCATGATCTACATCAACATGACAATGACGATTCAGAGAGAGACGGAAAGAAGCATGTTCCCATCCGTAGGAATTCTTGGTTTTATCGATCAATGAGGAGGAAACGCCAAACCAATAAACAGTCTGAAACAGCACCACGAACAACTGACAGTAAGTTACTGAGATATATGAAGTCCTTAAAAGTTGTGTAGGAGTGGACTCAAATAGTCTTGACGTTTTCTCTTAGTTACTTACTCAGACATTACGTTAACATTTAGTACATTCCACGCCTTCACAGCCAGGAATCGGACAGTTTTTATTTTTGGTATATTTCCCCCCTCAGTTGACATGAGCATGAGCATCCCTGGGCACCAGCGTACCGTTTGCCACTTTGTTCATTGTTTCGTTGAGTTTAGGTTATTGACACGTGTGCCATGGTATAGTGAAAAGCTTTTGTTGGGTGCTAACCAGTCAGCATTGTCTGTGAGCCGGACATTAAGTGTGCCAGATACTCAGTCATGGAAAGTCAGGAGGATTTTGAATGTTGTTCCCACTTGATTGGGAATTGCAAGCGAGGACGCTCCCTAGCTTAGAGCTATTTCCATTCCTTATGATACTCAAATATCGAGAATGTCTAATTCCAGGCAGAATAAGGACTGAACTTCCTAATTTGTGTCACGTAGGATTGTGCCGTGATTGATGGAACAATTGTTGGATCTATGACAATAATTAATACAACAATGCGTCTTGTGTTGCCAGGCTAGTCATTATGGAAGAAATTTTACACCACTATTTTTATTTCATGTTGTTCCGAACATTAACCAGTCGTGTTGTAATTGGTGCGAGAGAAACAGAATATCAGCCACTATTTTTGTTGTTGTGAAGTCGCCTCACAAGTGACATGGTAACATTCTTGTGACGCAGGAATGTACTGGGAAGGGACTTGTGCCATTGCATTGCAGGGTTTAGTAAACATAGGGAAAAGGTTTGACAACCATTTTCTCAGTTTCTTGTCTGTGGAAGAATCAATTACCTAAAGGGTTACTGCTCACACTGAAAACACTTCCAGTGCATTAATCCATCCGTCTACTCCACCAAGCAGCACCTCCAATGTTTTTCATTCAGAATTCAGAACTCAGACCCACCCTACTATTCAGGTAAGAAAATGGGTTTAAACACAGTGTCTATCTGTAAGCATTACACCAAAATATTATTCCAGTTTTCCCTTTATTTATGCTTAATGTACTTTAAAAAATTGGGCAAGTCGCCTTATTATATTTTTGTTCAAAGTAAATTGAGAATGAAATGTATGTTGTAAAATCTACAAAGCAGCAGAGAAATATTTGTTTAAAAGCTGTAACATGATGTGGTTCATCAGTGCAAGTGAGATATTGTACAGAATAGTGGCAGACAAGGAGCATTTGGTTACCGTTAATCAAGTATCAATGGTTTTCTAGTGAATCAACTAGCTGTTCTTTATTTCTGAGATGGACAACAGGCAATGCAGCCACATGATGCATCACAAATTCACACACCTTCCTCCCTACCACCATCTTCTAATTGATACGGAAGCTCTTTAAGACGGGCAGTGAAGTGTAGCTGTTTACACTCCCGTGCATATGTTGGGTTCGCTACAAGTGAGGTTGATTCACAGAACAATGATCCGTTAATTCAATAGAAGATCAATCCTGGGACCACCATCATTGCAATAATAATTGCAACAAATGCTGCATTTATCAACTAAATAACTAAAACAGCTAATTCATTAATTTAGTCATTGCAGTCAATGTTATTTCTTTCATATGTCTGTGTAATATACATATTGTGTGTAATATAGAGAATGCGTAATATGGAGAATTGGAATGAGATCGTCGCCAGGCTTATGTAACAAGTGAGACCACTGAACCATGTAAACCCTCTTTGGGCAACAATTTTAAATATACACAAACCCATTAGAACTCAAAACTGGGTTATTACTTCTACTACTGGAGATTTTTTTTTAACAAACAAATCTGTTATGATATTTGACATAGCAAGTCAAGAGGACAGTCAGGTTAATGTCAGCTGGGAAAATGTTAGATGAAAGATGTTGCATTTTTCAGGTTGTTAATTTTGCATAATAATTAAATCATAAAAGCTTAATAAGAAATCTATATCAGGATAGCACATTCAAGTAATTCATTGATGTGAATGAATAAATTAAATTGGTGCAAAATACAATGAAATGGGTGTATGTTGGAAAGGAAAATGGTGTAAAAATTAAAATGATTTTGTCTGAAGTTTTCTATTTAAGCATTAAAAAGGAAAATGGTGGGAAAATAAATGATGGTTTTGTATGAAATTTTCTATTTGAGTTGGATATGGCTAGTGGAATCAAGGGATATGGGGAGAAAGCAGGAACGGGGTACAGATTTGGGATAATCAGCCATGATCATATTGAATAGCGGTGCTGGCTCAAAGGGCCAAATGGCCTCCTCCTGCACCTATTTTCTATGTTTCTAAGTATTGAAATTAAAAAATGGGAATGAAAGCAGCAGGGAAAAAAACAGCTGCAGGGTACAGGGTACATGTTTCAATAATAGCTTTTCCTCAATTCATGAATGTAACATCCATTCCTTTGTGTCCTGTTATCGGTGTACATTGGCTCATCCTACTAAACTCCAGCAAGTACAGGCGGTGCAAAGCTCATCATACGTTAAACCAATCATCATGCTTGTAAATGCTCTCCAACGCCAGTGCATCCTTCGTCAGATATGGGGCCCAAAACTGTTCACAATACTCCGTAAGCAGAGGCAGGCTCCCTAACCTGCAACAATCCCTCCACACACAGATACATGCACGCACACACACACACGCACACACAGACACACACAGACACACACACGACACACACACACAGACACACGCACACAGACACACACACATGCACATACGCATGCTCATACACAGACACAGACACATACATCCAGAAAGTTATCCACATGTATACATTGACTTCCCCAGTTTGTGTAGACCAGGTGGTGGTCAGTTTGCCCTCCTTTAATAATTGTTACAGCAGTGAGCTGGAGCAGTCACTTGGTGGAGACTGAGACTTGGGAAGCGATGTCCACAAAACCCTGATGATTGTTTGCAACCTTATGCTGTCATGAACTGCTTTTAAATGTCTCTGACAATCAGAACCATTTAAGAACAGTTCAAACAAATTAAAATATTTCAAAAACGTTATTTTAAAAGATGAAGATGAGAAATTAGAAACATATTTCAGATTTTAAGTGATAAAATGCAATGAAAAAACATTAATAAAAATAAGGAAAAATAAATCAAAGCACTTACCTCATTTACCTTTTCAATCAGGGCAGCAGCCTCATTGAAATGAATGCAGATCAGGCTGTATTGACCAGTAACAACTGCTGTAACACAGAGGGGCTGGGAGATGTGCTTTTAGCCCTGAGAAAATTAGTGTTTAATTCCTGAAATCAATAGTGAGGATGCAAGGTCAAAAACATAGACATCAACCTTTTGATCACATCTGGGTCTTGCAGTATATTGTGCAGACTCAGAATTGACAAGGAACTAACTCCACCTCCCGGTGCTAAGGATGGGGGTCCAGTCCCGACCTCAGCACTGTTTGTGTGGAGTTGTACAGTTGGCAAGTTTTTCATGCGACTGCATGGGTTTCCTCCAAGTGCTCTGATTTACTCCCACAATCCAAAGTTGTGTGGTATAGGCATAGAAAACAGGTGCAGGAGTAGGCCATTCGGCCCTTCACCGAACCAGCACTGCCATTCAATATGATCATTGCTGATCATTTAAAATCAGTACCCCGCTCCTGCCTTCTCCCCATATCCCTTGATTCCTTTAGCCCAAAGAGCTAAATGTAAAGTCCCTGTCCCACTTAGGTGATTTTTTCCAGCGACTACAGGCGACAAGGCTGCGGCCACATGGTCGTGGGGTGACTCCTCTATGGCCGTGAGTCGTCTCCACATGTTGCCTAAAGAGTCGTAACGTTTTTCTGGTCACCGCTGGATTTTGAAATGTTCAAAACCTTTTAGCGACTGTGGGCTTGACGTAACTTGTCTTCCCCCGTCGTAGGTTGACAGGATGATGCAGGTTGTCGCCAGGTGACGTTGATTGACGCCGGATGATGACTCTGGTGAATTCCATTGGCGACTACCTACGTCAACCCACGTCAACCGGCGACAGGTACCGGGACTTCATTGTCCTCAGTTGTAACCGATAGGGCCGTTGCTAGTCGTAGCTTGTCCAGTTGCCACTTTTTCGTCGACCTGCTACGATTGAGACAGTCGCCGAAAAAATCGCCTAAGTCGGACAGGCCCTTAATTCTTAAGGGGTTGGACAGGCTAGATGCAGGAAGATTGTTCCCGATGTTGGGGAAGTTCAGAACAAGGAGTCACAGCTTAAGGATAAAGGGGAAATCCTTTAAAACTGAGATGAGAAGAACTTTTTTCACACAGAGTGGTGAATCTCTGGAACTCTCTGCCACAGAAGGTAGTTGAGGCCAGTTCATTGGCTATATTTAAGAGGGAGTTAGATGTGGCCCTTGTGGCTAAGGGGATCAGGGGGTATGGAGAGAAGGCAGGTACGGGATACTGAGTTGGATGATCAGCCATGATCATATTGAATGATGGTGCAGGCTTGAAGGGCCGAATGGCCTACTCCTGCACCTAATTTCTATGTTTCTATGTTTAACTCTCTCTTGAAAACATCCAGTGAGTTGGCCTCCACTGCCACCTGTGGCAAAGAATTCCACAGATCCACAACTTGGCATGTTAATCTGCCATTGCAACTTGTCCGTGATGTGTAGTTGATCCAGATTCAGGGGGCCAAAAGGCCTGTTTCTATGCTATATCTGTCTATGAAGTGAGCGGGTGGTTATGTCAAGACTGGTACATTTCAGCCCAGTCTGGATGTGTCTTTGTGCCCACCCTTCTGGAAAAGGAAATTCTAAAGTCCTGCACGTCATACCCCTGCTGGTGAAAGTTTATAAGTGCAATGGTTTTCACTGAAAGGTAAAGATCAGAAGCTGGAAGCACTAAGAGGTTTCCAAAAAGGCTGTTTCAAAAGAAAGAGAAAGTTAATGTTTCACGTCAAATGAACTTCAGAACTGAGAAGGAGAGAGGGAAGTTTGTTTTAAATGGCAAAGTGGGTGTGGAAGGGATGGAAAGGTCAAAGGGAATATTTCTGACAGAAAGGCCAGTGTTGCCTTGGAGATAACCTGCTGATGAGGTTGATTTAGACTTTAGACTCTAGAGATACAGAGCGGAAACAATCCTTTGACTCACCAAGCCCACGATGACCAGCAATTATCCCCTACACTAGTACTATCCTTCACCCGAGGGGGAATTCAACCAGGTCCAATTAACCTGCACATCTTTGGAATGTGGGAGGAAACTGGAGCACTCGGAGAAAACCCACACGGTCACGGGGAGAACGTGCAAACTCCATACAGACAGCTTCTGTAGTCATGATCCATCCTGGTTCCCTAGCGCTGTAAGGCAGCAACTCTACCGCTGCACTACCGAGGGCAGTTAGTGGGAGAAAAGGTGGCATAACATCAGTGAGATGAGGGCAGTTGCACGGAATACAGGCACGAAATAACAAGGAATATAAAAATGTTGAAATGCAGAGTTGCAGGAAAACTGTGGCCTTAGTGGAGAGAGAACGCCTGAACTAATAGATAGACACAAAATGCTGGAGTAACTCAGCGGGACAGGCAGCATCTCTGGAGAGAAGGAATGGGTGACGTTTCGGGTCGAGACACTTCTTCAGTAACCCAAGCCTGAGCTAATATTGAGGATGGATGACCTGCAGCAGAACAGGTGTCAGTAGAGAAATTAGTTATCTCAAACAGAGGACCAACTCCAGGACTGTTTGGAGTGAGTAGACTGGGCAATGTTCAGGGACTCGGCAACGGACCTGAATGGATACACCACAGTCGTTACAGACTTCATAAAAGAAATGTGTGGAGGACTGCATCCCAACAAAAACCTTCCAAGTGTTTCCTCACCAGAGGCCTTGGGTGAACCATGAGATCAGCATTCTTCTGAAGACCAGATCCTGGACATTCAGGTCTGGAGATACAGAGGTCTACAAGAAGTCCAGATACGACCTTGGTAAGGCCATCAAAATGGCCAAAAGGGACTTCTGCTCCAAGCTGGAGGATGAGATGGATGTTCGGCAGCTGTGGCGGGGCCTGAATGCCATCACCTCCTACAAGGCGAAGTCAGCAGCTCAATTATCAGCGAAGCATCATCCCCGACAAGCTCAATGCGTTTTACGCACGCTTTGATAGGGAGAATACTGATGTGCCTCCCCGAACCCCCATTCGCTGTGATGGTATTTCAGTCACAGTCACAGAGGCCGACGTCAGAAGATCCTTCAGAGGGTGAACCCTCGAAAAAGCACCTGGACCTGATGGTATACCCGGTCGTGTTCTGAAAACCTGTGCGGACCAACTGGCTGGAGTTTTTACGGACATTTTCAACCTTTCACTTCTGAGGTCTGAGGTCCCCACCTGTTTTAAAAGGGCATCAACTATACCGGTGCCCAAGAAGAGAAGAGTGGGAACGGGAATTAATGATAAAAATTACGAAGGTTAAATGGGAAAAATACCTGATATATATTCACAAATGTTCAATTAATGTAAGACATAATCTAATACAATTTAAAATTGTACATAGATTATATTATTCAAAAACAAGATTGAACAAATTTTATCCAAATATATCTGCCACTTGTGATAAATGTCTAGCCCAAAAGGCAACTATAACACACTCCTTAGTTTCCTGCATAAAACTTTATAGATTTTG
This sequence comes from Leucoraja erinaceus, assembly GCF_028641065.1. Classification (NCBI taxonomy): domain Eukaryota; kingdom Metazoa; phylum Chordata; class Chondrichthyes; order Rajiformes; family Rajidae; genus Leucoraja; species Leucoraja erinaceus. Next base: position 54,992,110 of record NC_073390.1, read on the forward strand.
GAAATGATATTTTCGAAATACAATTACAAAATTATTCAAGACAAGAATGCTCAGCCCCCTGCTGAAACTGATACTCATATTGCGTGGCCGGTAATGGAAGATGGGAATAAATCATGAACACATCTCAAAATCTATTCCTTAATTATGGTTTGAGTAATAGCAAAAAGAGATAATACTTAATATTGTGCCAGGGTACCTCCCTCAACACCAACGCTTAAAATGTGGATTTGCAAGTATGTTGGGACACCGCAGTCATCTTGAGGAAACAACCTTTTTCCTCCTTCCAATGGATAAATCAGACCAATTTATAACGGGTTGGTCTCCATTTGTCGTTTTTTTGGAATCATATGGTGCAACACAATTGGAAAAAATAACCATTTCAAAGAGAAGGTGAGGGTACGACCGGGAGGGTTAATAATTCAAGACTATAAATAATGATCTCCTTTTTATATTTTATTTTATTTTTTCTATTTTCTCTCTCAACTTTCTTCATTTGCATGAGAACGTTTAAACTTTCTTCACAGCAGCAGATATGTCGCTTCACATTTTTCTATCCTTTACCCCTCTCTAACAGGCCATTTGTGTGACCCCTTCTCATCTTTTCTCAATGTAACGCCCAAAAAACCGAAGTTGGGGCATAAAACTGTATTATGAAAATAGTGCCAGTCACCGGATATTAGGCACTTTGGTGCACATATGACTGTGCCACTTCTAGGATAAAATAAACATTAGCAAAAAAAAAAAAACTCCATACCGGGAACACGCCCCCGTAAGAGTAAGGTGACGTGCCTCAATGACTATTGGACCAGTGCTTTGAGAGGTTTATCATGGAGAAAATCAACTCCTACCTCGACAAAAGGACCTGAGACCCAACTGCAGTTCGCTTACCGCCACAACAGATCAACAAGGGCGGATGCGATCTCCAGTCTGGCCCCAGTCCACTCCGCTCTGGACCACTTGGACAACAAAAACTCATATGACTGCAAGCTGTTATCCCATTGATTACAGCTCGGCATTCTAGCCCAATCCCCCTCCAAACAGAGGAACCCGGGTTGCGGTCTTTGCGCAACCCTCTGCAATTAGATCCTCGACTTCCTCATTCACAGACCGGGGTCTGTCTCTGGAGTTGGAGGTGTCAGCCTCGAAAACGGCTTTTGAGCACGGTGAGCACCTCAAGGCTCTGCGTGCTCAGTCAGTACCCCTGCTCCTCACTCTATACACTAAGATTATCTCGCAGAGAATGATCGTAGCCTAACCCTCCATCATCAAGTTCGCAAGATTACACCACCGTTGAAGACTCAAATCACTGATGGGAGACAAGTCAGAGTATAGAGGCGAGACTCGAGCAACTGTCGGATATGGTACCAGCGCAATAACCTGACCCTCAACACCAGCAAAACCAAGGAACTGATTGTGGACTTTGGAAGGAGTAGGAGGGGGACCCCACAGTCCTGTTTATATCAACAGGTCGATGGTTGAAAGGGTCAAGAGCTTCAAATTCCTGGGCGTGCACATCTCTGAAGATCTTTCCTGGTCCCAGAACACTGATGCAATTATAAAGAAAGCACATCAGCGCCTCTACTTCCTGAGAAGATTACGGAGAGTCGGTTTGTCAAGGAGGACTCTCTCTAACTTCTACAGGTGCACAGTAGAAAGCATGCTGACCGGTTGCATCGTGGCTTGGTTCAGCAACTTGAGCGCCCTGGAGCAGAAAAGGATGCAGAAATGTGTAAACACTGCCCAGTCCATCATCGGCTCTGACCTCCCCACCATCGAAGGGATCTATCACAGTCACTGCCTCAAAAAGGCTGCCAACATCATCAAGGACCCACACCATCCTGGCCACACACTCATCTCTCCGCTGCCATCAGGTAGAAGGTACAGGAGCCTGAAATCTGCAACATCCAGGTTCAGGAATAGCTACTTCCCCACAGCCATCAGGCTATTAAACACAACATCATACAAATTCTGAACTATAACAGCCTATTGCACTTTATCTGTTTATTTATGTGTGTATATATATATATTCATTGATACATAGACACACTGATCTGTTCTGTATTTGTGCCTACAATATTGTGTTGTGCTGAAGCAAAGCAAGAATGTCATTGTCCTATCTGGGACACATGACAATAAACTCACTTGACTTGACTTGACTTAATTGTAGAATTTGATATTGAGTCTAGAAGGTTGCAATGTGCCCAGACAGAAAATAAGTACTTTTGCTAAAGATTACGTAGTGCCTCATTATAACTGCTTGATATAGGACGTTAATTCTCCTTCCCATTCCCAATCTGTTATCTCCACCTCTAGCCCATGTTTCAGAATTGTTTTCTCTCTGCCCACGAACAGTGCCAGATATATTGGGCATTTCCTGCTGATCTGACCAGCATTTCACAGTTTTTACAAATTCCTTCATTTGTTTTCATTCTCTCAAACTTCTTTCATTGATCTAGCTACTGGAATGCTGCCAAGATTAGAGATATTAGCTATAAGGAGAGGCTCGACAAACTTGGATTGGTTTCTCTGGAGCGTCGGAGGTAAAGGGGAGATCTGATGGAAGTATATCAAATTATGTGAGGCATAGACAGGGTAGACATTCAGAAGCCATTCCCCAGAGTGATAAATATCAAAGACTAGTGGGCTTTGAGTTAGACGATAGAGCAAAGTTTAACGGAGATGTACGGGGCAAGTTTTTACAAAGAGTTTGGTTGGTGCCTGGAACACGTTGTAAGGGGTTGTGATGGAGGCAGATACGATCGTGGCATTGAAACACCTTTTAGATGGGCACATTGATATGCAGTGACTGGAGGGATATGGATCATGTGCAGGCAGAGGTGATTGGTTTAAGGTACATAAAATTGCTGGAGAAACTCAGCGGGTGCAGCAGCATCTATGGAGTGAAGGAAATAGGCAACGTTTCGGGCCGAAACCCTTCTATTGGTCTATTGGTGATTGGTTTAACTTGGCATCATGTTCAGCACAGATATTGTGGGCTGACAAGCCTGTATTATGTTCGATGTTCACATGGATTCATTGACAATGTATCACTATGGTAATTCTGGCTCCAAGAATAGGAAAGGCTTTCTATCCCTCTCCCATCCTCTCCACAACCTAAAACCCATCTATTTCTTCTCTTCTGTCTGAAGAAGGGTTTCGGCCCGAAACGTTGCCTATTTCCTTCGCTCCATAGATGCTGCTGCACCCGCTGAGTTTCTCCAGCTTTTCTGTGTAACCTATTTCTTCTCTTATCTAGTTCTGATGAAGGGTCTTCATACTGCAACCTCTACACTGTTTATGTTTCTCTGATCTGCCAAGTGTGTCCAGTGCTATTCTTTTTTCATTTCAGAATTCTAGTATCTGCATTTTTTTTTTAATGTATTAATGTTTTTAATGATTGAATTGAAGAAAATATTAAATTTTGGATGTAGTAGCATGTGATCTCCAAATCGTACTGTAGAGTGATGTGCTGAATTATTGCAATAGATTTTGATTGTATTTGTACTATTGCCTAATAACAGATTGATGGAGATTTACATCGGAGGCAGAGAGATTGTGTTACTCCATGGCTAACCAAACAAACAAAAAATAACTTGAGCTGATTGAAAACCCACTGCAGAAAGCTGGAGGTGGATTTAAATTGTAAGGAATATAGTGCAAAGAAAGCAACCTGAACCCATGGAAATAAACATGTTTTACAATATTAGTGATGGGAATAGGAATGATATCTCTCACAGAAAACAAGATGAGCTCATTGGCGTTCTACCTCACTCCTCTTTTCATACAATGTATTTCCTCTCGCTCTGTCCTTTAATGTATTGGTCTTGCTGAGAAACATTTCAAGGTACACATTACTCATCCAATACTTTGTCCAAATGGTCATAATGAATACATAAACCTGGGCAGTGAATGCTGGAGATTTAATTATACTGATGCAATTTAATCTGCCTCAGTCTTGTCTTTACACAATGTTCATGCAATGGGTAACAGCTCTGCATTTTGTCACTTTTCTTGAAACTATAGAGAATCGATATTTACAATACAATTCCCTAAAAAAATGTTGATTTTTTGATTAGATACCATGATGATAAAGTACAAGATCTTTGTTTGTGTAAAATACAGCGCATTAATAAGAGTGTGTAAATTAATAAGAAATTACACAATTTCAGAATCTTTATTGGTATAATATGGATTATAAGACAAAAAATGACTTATAAAGTTAACACGGAGAGCTGAGGCCAGATGTGTGCCTTGGGGAATGATAACAACATTATCTTCAGCTTCTGTGAAATAACAAAATCTAACACGATTTTAATGAAATGTTAAATATGTGGATTGGATCATCTAGCTAGACTAAGAAAATGCAGAATGTTTAGAGAATGAGGTAAACTAAGTTAATTGCGTTTTGTGGGAAATGAAACATTTCACAGAGATTGCCATTGGAAAACTAACTGTTGTAAGACATTGCATGTGCTAAGTTTGGGTCCCGAGCTGATGCTTTTTTTCAGCTACTTATTTGATTCTAAAATAGTATCTGTCTCTCAAACGCACTTCACTGGTGTGCGTCATTAAAGACCCATTATGCTGAGACGGTGCCGTTCCAGTTGCCAGTTTTTCAGGCGGCTAACAGCAACTTGACAGTCGCCTGAAAAATGGCCTAAGTGGGACAGCCCATTAGCATGCTACTGATGCTGTGAAAATGTCCAGAGTGGACAGATCATAATGCAGAATGACATGCAACATAGCTTGATGTCTGTGCTGCCAAATTAACTGTTTCAGCTAAACCCAACATTAATTACACACAGAGCCATCCTATAGGCATTGATCAACTGCTGGGGGACTGACCTTGCATTGCACAATTCCAGCATGAGCAACAGCAGCCTTATCTACCAGCCTGGAATGTAATAACCTCAAATGTAATGTGGAAGACAGAGACAAAAAGGTGCATTCCACCATTGTGAGAGATGGCAGCAAATTAACATCCTCCGAGGAGTCCCCCGGCAAGCGTGGCACGGTGGTGCAGCGCTAGAGTTGCTGCCTTACAACGTTTGCAGCGCTGGAGACGCGGGTTCAAACCCGACTACGGGTGCTGTCTGTACGGAGTTTGTACATTCTCCCCGTGACTTGCGTGGGTTTTCTCCGAGATCTTTGGTGTCCACACACACTCCAAAAACGTACAGGTTTGTAGGTGAATTGGTTTGGTGTATGTATCAAGTATCAAGTATATCTTTATTGTCATTTTCCTGAGTACTCACATACCCAGAGAAAACACAAAAACATTGCTCAACCAGTGTCCATTCAGTGTGCAGTAAAAAATAAATAGAAATACAAATACATATATCATCATGAACAAATTAAACACTCTACTCTCTACTAAACATCAACAGGCGTTCCGATCGGCAGCGGCACGACAGTGGCTCTGCTGCAGTGTGTCCAGGTTGGTGGTTGGTGCGCGATACTTTGGCAGGGGGCAAAGTCCGTTTATCAGTCTTATAGCCTGTGGGAAGAAGCTGAGGAGCATCCTGCTGGTTTTGCAGCTAACGCTCCTGTACCTCTTCACAGATGGCAGGATGGAGAATATGTGATGCGATAGGACAATGTAAAAATTGTCCCTAGTGTGTGTAGGATAGTGTTAATATACGGGGATTGCTGGCAGCCACGGACACGGTGGGCCGAAGGGCCTGTTTCCGTGCTGTATCTCTAAACTAAACTAAACTAAGCCTGGTAACGGTACACAAAAATGCTGGAGAAACTGGGGTCCATCAGTCTGAAGAAGGGTTTCGGCCTGAAACGTCGCCTATTTCCCTCGCTCCATAGATACTGCTGCACCCGCTGAGTTTCTCCAGCATTTTTGTGTACCTTCGATCTTCCAGCATCTGCAGTTCCTTCTTGAACACTAAGCCTGGTGAAGTGTTGAAGGATCAGATTTGCAAGGCCAAATGACTTTATTCTGCTCCTCCTTCCAACATTGTACAACATCCAGTGAGCCCTTATATAAAGGGGATTTTTGACCAACACTGATAACAAGCTAGCTTTACAAGGGAGAGGGTGACATCAAGACGTACAGAGGAGAGTTACTAGAATGTTGCCTGGGTTTCAACAACTAAGTTACAGAGACAGGTTGAATAAGTTAGGTCTTTATTCTCTGGAGCGCAGAAGGTTAAGGGGGGACTTGATAGAGGTCTTTAAAATGATGAGAGGGATAGACAGAGTTGATGTGGACAAGCTTTTCCCTTTGAGAATAGGGAAGATTCAAACAAGAGGACATGACTTCAGAATTAAGGGACAGAAGTTTAGGGGTAACATGAGGGGGAACTTCTTTACTCAGAGAGTGGTAGCGGTGTGGAATGAGCTTCCAGTGGAAGTGGTGGAGGCAGGTTCGTTGGTATCATTTAAAAATAAATTGGATAGGCATATGGATGAGAAGGGAATGGAGGGTTATGGTATGAGTGCAGGCAGGTGGGACTAAGGGAAAAAAGTTGTTCGGCACGGACTTGTAGGGCCGAGATGGCCTGTTTCCGTGCTGTAATTGTTATATGGTTATATGGTTATATGGTTAAGAAGTTGGGGCTATTCTATGTTGTTTGACATACTGAGGTCGCTGATCCATCAAGCTTTTTACTGGGTGCATCTTTCAGTTTTATTGTGTAGGCTGTCCCATCACCTTGCAGATTGCAACAGAAAGAAGGACCCAAAATGCTGGAGTAACTCAGCAAGTCAGGCAGCAGCTCTGGAGAATGTGGATAGGTTGGGATATGTGGATTGGGTTGGGACCCTTCTTCAATATGAAGAGCCATAGAGCAATGCAGCACAGAAACAGGTCCTTCAGCCCAACTTGTCCATGCTCATCAACTTGCCTAACGAGCAAGGCCCACATGCCTGCATTTGGCCTTTAACCTTTCCCCCCCCTCCTATCTCACCTCACCAACTGTTTTTTTAGTTCTATTTGCGCCCACTCCACTACTTTCCTTGGCAGTTCATTCTATACAAGCACCACCCACTGTGTGAAAATATGGCCCTGGGGGTCCATTTTAAATCTTTCCCTCTAAACTTAAATCTATGAGTTCTAGTTTTAGACTCCCCTCCTCTGGGAAAAAGATTGTGTCCTTGTCTACACCCCTTGAATATATGTATCTCTATGAAGTCACCCCTCAGCCTCCTACATTCCAGGGGAAAAAACTAGCCTATCCAACCCTCCTTTGAACTCAAACCCTCCAGCCCCGATAATATCAATCAAATTGGGAAGACACTGTTTCCTATGCACAATGGCATGCTGAATTTCCCCAATCAGTCCTTGCCTTTCCAAATGCATGTATACCCTGTCTCTCACAATCCCCTCCAACAACATAGGGGGGGCATTAATAATGGAAGGCTAGCATGGTGGTGCAGCGGTAGAGTTGCTGCCCTACAGCGGCAGAGACCTGGGTTTGATCCTGACTATGGGTGCTGTCCTTACGGAGTTTTACCTTCTCCCCATTCTGACCATGCTGGCCACACACTCATCTCTCCGTTGCCATCGGGAAGAAGATACAGGAGCCTGAAATCTGTAACATCCAGGTTCAGGAACAGCTGCTTCCCCACGGCCATCAGGCTATTAAACACAACATCAAATAAACTCTGAAAAATAACAATCTATTAATACTATTGCATTGTATCTGTTTATTTATTGTGTATATATATGGTGTCTGGTCTACAGACACACTGAACTTTTATCTCCTGTTCTGTATTGTTTACATATCCTGTTGTGCTGCAGCAAGTAAGGATTTCATTGTCCTATCTGGGACACATGACAATAAAACACTCTTGACTCTTGACTTGACTCTTGACCTGCATGGGTTTTCTCCAGGTGCTCCAGTTTCATCCCACACTCTAAATGTGTACAGGTTTGTATGTTAATTGTCTTGGTTAAAATGTAAATTGTCCCTGGTGTGTGTAGAATGGTGCTGGTATGTGGCGATTGATGGCCGGCACGGACTTGGTGGACTGAAGGGCCTGTTTCCGTGCTGTATCTCTAAGCTGAACTAAACTTACCCACCACTGATGCCACGCTCACCAGCCCTTAGTTCGCAGCTCTTCCTCGCAGCCTTTCTTAGATAGAAACACAAAACTAGCCACACTTGAGTATTCCAGCACATGTCCATAGTCATCGGTGATACAAATACCTCCATCAGACATTCTGCAATTTTTTTTCCGAGCTTTCCACAATGTCATAGGATACAATTAATCAGGTCCCAGGAATTCATCCAGTTTTATGTATTTGAAGAGCTTTAGCATGTCTGCTATAATCTGGATTCTCTTCATGACATCTTTACTAACCTCTTCAAATCTCCTCGCATCCACATCTTTCTCCACAGTCAATACAGATGAGAGATATTTGTTTGACACTTCGCCCATCTCCTGTGACTCCACACATTTATACCTTGCTGATCTTTAAGGGGCCCTATTCTCTCCCTAGTTACTCTTTTGCCCTTAATACGCTAGTGCAATCTCTTCTGATTTAAGATTTAATTGTGACGTTGATTGAAATATGCAACTTGACCAGTCAGTGTCTTTTGTAATAGCTTTCTACTATTTAATTACATGGGGTATTTTATTTTCACCAGATCCAGTTGAAGGGGCTGCAGTTTAAAGTCTCAGTTGTGACATAGATCAGTACAGCACAGAACAGCCCCTTTGGTCCACAATGTCCATGCCGAACAATGACAAGTTAAACTAATCTTCACTGCCTGAACATGATCCATATCCTTCCAATGTCTGCATATCCATGTGCCTATCTGATAGCTGCTTAAATGCCACTATCGTATCTGCCTTCACACCACCCCCTGGCAGCATATTCCAGCCACCTGCCACTCTCTGTACAAAAATATATTGCCCCACGCATCTGCTTTAAATTATTCTGCTCTCAGTAAAGCTGTGCCCTTTAACATCAAAAGGCTTTGATATTTTCACCTTGGGGGGGGGGGAAAGTGTCTGTCTATCTACCCTATCTCTGCCTTTGATAATTATATAAACCTCTATCAGGTCTCCCCTCAACCTTAGAGGAAGGTAAGTAAACAATCTCTTTATAGCTAATAGCCTCCAATCCAGGCAACATTCTCCAAAGCCTCCACATCCTCCCTGTGTTGGGGGGGTTCAGACTGCCCACCGTGCTCCATATGCAGCCTAATCAAAGTCAAATGAAGCTGAACATGGCTTCCTAAATCGTTCAGTAGTGCAGCACTCATTCAGGACTCCACTCTGCATCATTCTGGTCTCTGCTCAAATTTTAGCCCACACTTCTCTGACTCAGAAGCAAACATGCTATTTATAAAACCACCATTGAATAGATGGGAGAAAAAAATGCTGGAGTAACTCAGCGGGACAGGCAGCATCTCTGGGGAGAAGGGATGGGTGACGTTTTGGGTCGAGACCCTTCTTCAGACTGAATAGATGTGCAGTTTATAAGTTGTGGATGGCAAGGTTAACAGAAGTATGTGCGTCGTGATTGCAGGACACCACAATTGACCTGTGGAGCACTGAACGTTTTCTTATACCCCTGTCCCACTTAGGAAACCTGAATGGAAACCTCTGGAGTCTTTGCGCCCCACCCAAGGTTTCCGTGCGGTTCCCGGAGGTTTTTATCAGTCTCCCTACCCGCTACCACTACCTGCAACCTCCGGGAACCGCACGGAAACCTTGGGTGGGGCGCAAAGTCTCCAGAGATTTCCGTTCAGGTTTCCTAAGTGGGACCGGGGCATTAGGCTACCAGTTGGTGGGATCTGTCATTCACATCCATGCTTTCACCACTGCTTGCTCTGTCAAGTTACTCTAACTTGTATCGTAGGATTGTGTTCAATCATATTCTGAGAATTTAATGCCATGAAGTAGACAATTGCTCTACATTTCCTCCGCCCTCATTCTCCAGTACAGTCCTGAAAGTGTTGTTGAACCCATTGTAACCCTTGCATCACCCCTCTCTCCATCCCTCCCCCACCAAAGTCATCTTGAGCAGGATAACAGGTCGGTTGGATGGCAGATGCCATAGAATAGCAATAAAGGAGGCTTTTTCTGGTTGGCTGCCAGTGACTAGTGGAGTTCTGCAAGGGTCGGTGCTGGGGCTGCAACTCTTGTAGATTAATGATTTGCACGAGGGGATTGGAGGCTTTGTGGCAACGTTTGCAGATGATACGAAAATAGGTGGAGGGGCAGGTAGTGTAGAGAAAGCAGAGATTCTACAGAAGGACTTGAACAGATTGGGAGAGTGGGCAGAGAAGTGGCAGATGGAATATAGTGTAGCAAAGTGTGGAGTCATGCATTTTGGTCGGGGGAATAAAGGCGTAGACTATTTTCTAAATGGGGTGAGAATCCAGAAATTGGAGGTGCAAATGGATTTGGGAGCTGGTGCAGGATTCCCAAACAGTTAATCTGCACATCGAATAGGTAGTAAAGAAAGCAAACTCAACGCTAGCAGTTATTTCAAGAGGGCCTGTATACAAAAACAGAGATGTAATGCTGAGGCTCTATAAGGCACTGGTAAGACCTAATTTGGAATATTGTGTGCAATTTTGGGCATCATATCTGAGGAAGGATGTGTTGTCTCGGGAGAGAATGGATGTGGAGAGGATGTTTCCATTAGTGGAAGAGTCGAGAACTATAGGTCACAGCCTCCGAATTAAAGGGGACAAGGAGAAATTTCTTTAGTCAGAGGGTGGTGAATCTGTGGAATTATTTGCCACAGTAGGTAGTCGAGGCAAAGTCAGTGGATATTTTTAAGGCAGAGATAGATAGATTCTTGATTTGTACAGTCATCAGAGGTTATGGGGAGAAGGCAGGAGAATGGGGTTAGGAGGAAGAGATTGATCAGCCATGATTGAATGGTGTAGACTTGATGGGCCGATGGCCTAATTCTACTCCTAGTCCTTGTCCTTATGACCTTCTGAGTCTCATTGTCTATACTCGCTTTCACAGAGGCCACAGCTAACGGCCTGTATCATCAATACTTCTTTACATGCGTTTCATTCATTTATTCTATATTTCTCTACATCACCATTTATGTCTCTCGTTTCCCTTTCCCTGACTCTCAGTCTGAAGAAGGGTCTTGACCCGAAACATCACCTATTCCTTTTCTCCAGAGATGCTGCCTGACCCGCTGAGTAAAGGGGCTGTCGCACTGTGGTGACCTAATTGGCAAGTTTTTAGGAGAGTTTGAAAACATGTCATGTTGAAGACCCCCTTCGACTATGTTGATAACTAGCTTTGACTAGCTACGGGAAAATTGGACACCGAATAGTGGAGAGTGGAGACGACCTCCTTCGATCTCCCTTCGACTATGATGAAGACTATCTATGACTACCTTCGACTACCCTCGATTACCTTCGACTAACATGCCGACCCACTACGACCTACTTCGACTAAACCTACGAGTAAAAAAAGTGTCTATTTTTTCCATGGCGATCTTTTTTTACTCACGGGCATTTTTCAACATGTTGGAAAATACGCCGAGACCTAGCTGAGGCCTCGAGTACACGGGGCCTACTCTCGAGCATGAAGGAGAGTTACAAAGACCTCCTAGGACCTAGTGTCGACCATGCTGCGACCATGAGTCGAGGGCAAACTCGTCTGAACTCGCGGATTAGGTCACCGCAGTGGGACAGCCCCTTTGCTCCAGCTTTTTGTGTCTTTCTTCGTGCTTATTATAAACATAATCTCCCATGTAAAACATTATGCTGACTGTCCCAAATTAACCCGTCTCTATATTCTTCTCACATTCCCATCAATACTCCACGCCCTGCCCCTCCCTTAATTCTAGTGGCCAATTAACTTACCAAACTGCACATCTTTGCAAAGTTGGAGGAAAGCAGAGCTACCAGGGGAAACCCATAGGAGAATATCTATACTGACTGCAGACATCACTTCAAAGACGAGTGTAGGAAGGAACGGCAGATGCCGGTTTAAACCGAAGATAGACACAGAAAGATCGAGTGACTCAGTGGCTTAAACAACATCTCTGGAGAAAAGGAATAGATGACGTTTCGGGTGGAGATCCTTCTTCTGACAGTCTGACAGTCTGAAGACAGGTCTCGACCCGAAACGTCACCTATTCCTTTTCTCCAGAGACTTCAAAGGTTAGGATTGAAACTGGATCTCAGAACTGAGAGGCAGCATTTGTACTAGTTGCAACATTGCACTGTCATCTGTTCATTATTAGGCCGGTTATTTAGGAGATTTGCTTTACACAAATCACTTTTCTTGTAACCTACATAAGGACAACACTTTATTGTCCTTGAAGTACCTTGTGTTATCCTGTAAAGGCAGCGTACTGAGCTACACAATGAATAATGACATTTTCTCCAGCTCCCCTTAAGTGTTAAGATTGACGCTAAGTAGTGCAAACTAGCGTTATGTGGCTTAGGCCAGCTTGATGTGGAGCCAGCCATTCATAGCATTGACCCCTGCTGAGGTGTATTGCCAATGAATAGACTGGTTAATACTGCCAGGCAGAACAATGATGTTTATTCACACACCGCATCAAACCAGTGCGCTCTCTACAACAGACACAAGTTTACGCCACGCCACAGTCAGTTATCTGTGGTCAGAGCTAATAAATTTGAGTCCTCCCAAGAAGCAGTAAATCAAAATGTTTTTTGTCCGATTAACATAATATTGAGAGTTAAAATGAGGTGTGCCTCCTGAGTGCAGACAGCATCTTCTCAATTTGAAACGCTGCTAAGACCAGATAGGCCTCGGAACAGCAAACAGAAAGCAATAGAAATGCGGATCACTAAAACCCACACTAGTGGATACAATCAATATGTACAGAGAAGGAGGATGAACTGCAATCTTCAATAGAACGGACAGCTTTGGAGAGGAGAATAAAGACGGCTGGAAAGAGAGACAGAGACAAGGAACAACAGTGCTGGCTGGCATGGATGTAGTTAATCAGTAAGGTTCCACAGAATTGGCTGAGCCTCTTAAATGGGACTATACTATGTGATGCACAACGTCCAAGGGATAACGATTTGAACATTTGCTCTTGAACGCAGTGGTGAGAAAAATTGAAATACAAATTAAAATTTGAGTTGGTAACGTTAGCATTTTGATGGATTTCAGATCTTTTAATATTTACAAGCTGACCAACTGCAGGAGTGACTTTCATTGAAAAAACAAATTAGCAACTGCTACATTATTATCAGATGGCAACTTCGGATAATATATCACAGGGCCATTTATACAAGGTGCAGCGTGTGGAGCTAAAACTGGTGTGTGCTCAGTGACGCAGCCCCCACAGATTCAGAGGAGGCAGAACATCATTTATACAGTAGACATCGCTGCTGGCTTGTCCTGGCTTCAAACATCAGGTCTCTTCTACTGTAAGTATTAAAAACACCAGTTTGTGCCATGTGCGTACAGAAATTAATATCAACATAGGGGTGGGTCATTAGTTACAGAACACAGACTTTTAACTTGCTAAAAGGCTACAGTAAATTCAGGATTTCGAGTCCTTGTAGTTTTTTTTCCTGAGTCTGTATATTTAAGGTCACCCACTTTGACATCCCCAAGATGAAGCATATCGTTGATCCTTACAATGTGCTTTCTGACACTGCGAGGTGTGGGCTTATTATTGTCACGTGTACAGTGAAAATCTTTGTTTTGCATGCTACGCAATCAGATCAGATGATACTGTACGTAATTACAATCACGATAAAACTTACCACAAAGGTGGTGAATCTGTGGAATTCATTGCCACAGACTGCTGTGAAGGCAGGGGAATGGGATTGAGTAGACCTGATGGGCCGAATGGCCTTATTCTTCTCCTAGATCTTATGAAATTATGTTAACCAAAGTAGGTATCATGTGTATCTATCCCATGGGGATCAAGGTTGCGTGAGTAAGTAGGATTTCATAGACTCAACATAATAAGTTAATATAACTTTGCTTATTTAATATCCAATAACAGTGCATATTTGGTACTTGTGTAGGAAGGAAATGCTGGTTTACACTGGAGATAGACACAAAATACTGGAGTAATTCAACGGGTCAGGCAGCATCTCTGGAGAAAAGGAATAGATGACATCACCTGTTCCTTTTCTCCAGAGATGCTGCCTGACCCGCTGAATTACTCCAGTATTTTATGTCTATATTTGTTACTTGTTAATTTTCTGTTGCCATCTTGCTATGTATCACAAACACCTTAAACAGACAAAATCTATAAAAAGCCAAATAGTTCGAATATAATATTTTCATTCAAACTGAGATCTTGTAATCACGTTACAAAGTACATACTCCATGCATGCCCTGATGGAATTATCATTTAGGTAAAAATAAACAGAAAACGAATGATATGTTTTTAAACGTAGATGGTGATGTAGGGAGCTGTGAAATATTGATTTTGTTTCTGTTTTTTATTCGGTCAGATCTTTGCATGAAAAATGATGGGCTGCAGGAAAGACCAAATTATCTAGGATACACTCCCAAACCCTCTGGCTCATTGCCTTGTTGGAAAATTCCCACAAACACTCCACAGCACATGCAGAAATCACCACTATTCACCACAAGCAGCAACCTTGGGTAAGGACAGAGGTAAACAACTCCGTTTGAATTGTGCACAGTGCAATCGAAGGCAATGACTGAACATTATTTGACAATATGCACTTGAAATGCTTGTGATTGAAATTATGACGTTTCATTCAAATGTTTTTGACTGATGTTCCAATGTTAAGGGATCAAATTTGGCCTCACCATAGTTGACAGGTTGGTCTTCCAGACTGCCACACATTGTGATCTGTATCTCATCTGAAAGCCTCCCAGTCACCTCACAATTAAAAGAAAAAGTGTAAATAATTAATTGAAACAAATAACTCCAGATGCTGGTTTATACCAAAGATAGACACAAAGTGCTGGAGTAACTCAGCTGGTCAGCCAGCATCTCTGGAGGAAATGTCTGAAGAAGGGTCCAGACCTGAAAGGTCACTTATTCTTTCCTCCATGAATGCTGCCTGACCCACTGAGTTACTCCCACCATCTACAGGTTTTTAAATTATTTGGCATTTTAAAGATAAATGGAATATAAAAATATTGAAAATTCTCGGCAGCTCAGGCAGTATCTGTGGAGGAAGAAACTAAGACAATGTTTTAGGCTGATTCAGTGGTGGCAGGTTGGCACAACTAGTAGAGCTACTGCCTCACAGTGCTGGAGACCATGGGTCGACCCTGACCTCAGATGCTGTTTGTGTGGAGTTTGCACAGTCTCCCTGTGAACGTATGGGTTTCCTCTGGGTGCTCCGGTTTCCTCCCACATCCCATTACCTCAGCCAACATTTCCTCTCATTGCTTCAAAGACCTTGGTCAAGCAGGACTCATCTCAATGAGGAAGGGCATAACAACAGTGTCGAACTTACAAACAATAAGGGGATGATCACTTGGATGAGACTGTGGTCTAGACCCCCCCAAACAGTCTAGACTTGTAGGGAGTTTTCAGATAGCTGAAAGAATTAGTGGATGGTATTAGTAGGAGATTCTATCTTAGAAACATAGAAAATAGGTGCAGGAGTAGGCCATTCGGCCCTTCAAGCCTGCACAGCGATTCAATATGATCATGGCTGATCATCCAACTCAGTATCCTGTACCTGCCTTCTCTCCATACCCCCTGATCCCTTTAGCCACCAGGGCCACATCTAACTCCCTGGCCTCAACTACCTTCTGTGGCAGAGAATTCCAGAGATTCACCACTCTCTGTGTGAAAAATGTTTTTCTCATCTCGGTCCTAAAAGATTTCCCCCTTATCCTTAAACTGTGATCCCTTGTTCTGGACTTCCCCAACATCGGGAACAATCTTCCTGCATCTAGCCTGTCCAACCCCTTAAGAATGTTGTAGGTTTCTATAAGATCCCCCCTCAATCTTCTAAATTCTAGCGAGTACAAGCCGAGTCTATCCAGCCTTTCTTCATATGAAAGTCCTGACATCCCAGGAATCAGTCTGGTGAACCTTCTCTGTACTCCCTCTATGGCAAGAATGTCTTTCTTCAGATTAGGAGACCAAAACTGTACGCAATACTCCAGGTGTGGTCTCACCAAGACCCTGTACAACTGCAGTAGAACCTCCCTGCTCCTATACTCAAATCCTTTTGCTATGAAAGCTAACATACCATTCGCTTTCTTCACTGCCTGCTGCACCTGCATGCCTACCTTCAATGACTGGTGTACCATGACACCCAGGTCTCGTTGCATCTCCCCCTTTCCTAATCGGCCACCATTCAGATAACAGTCTACTTTCCTGTTTTTGCCACAAAAGTGGATAACCTCACATTTATCCACATTATACTGCATCTGCCTTGCATTTGCCCACTCACCCACCCTATCCAAGTCACCTTGCAGCCTCCTAGCATCCTCCTCACAGCTAACACGGCCCCCCAGCTTCGTGTCATCCGCAAACTTGGAGATGTTGCCTTCAATTCCCTCGTCCAGATCATTCATATATATTGTAAATAGCTGGGGTCCCAGCACTGAGCCTTGCAGTACCCCACTAGTCACTGCCTGCCATTGTGAAAAGGACCCGTTTACTCCTACTCTTTGCTTCACTTACACTGACCGGGTCACCCACAAGGCAAAGGGCTTGGATGGGTGGAATTTGTTAAATGAGTCCAAGAAATCTTCCTTAATCAAATTGTAGACGGCCGTACCAGAGAGCGCACAACACCAGGTCACCTCTTGAGGAACAAGGCAAGTGACTAGAGGGTTAGTGGATGAGCACTTTGGGACCCGTGACCATAACCATATTAGTTTCTAAAGAGTTATAGAGATAGGTCTGGAACACAAATTAAGTTCTTAAATTGGGTTAAGGACCGTTTTGGAGGCATTAGGCGGGAGCTTGCGGAGGTTGATTGGGTGAGACTGTTTGCAGATAAAGGGACATCTGGAATGTGGGAGGCAGTTGTACAAGACACTGTACACACCTTTATTTACCCTGCTATAAGAAAGATGCCACTCAGCTGGAAAGAGTGCAAAGATGATTTACAAGTATGTTGCCAGGACTCAAAGGTCTAGGTTATTTGGGAAAGCTAGGACTTTATTTGCAGGGGATTAACTCTGCTCCTGAGATCCTTAAGGAAAAAGTATTCCAGATCCAAACCACCCTCTGCTTAAAGATATTTTTCCTCGCATACCCCTGGTGTCTTTTGCCTATTACTTTGTGTATCATGGTCTTTAAACCATGCTAATGGAGACCGCTTTTCTTTACTTTAGAATTTAGAAATACAGTGTGGAAACAGGCCCTTCAGCCCACCGGGTCTATGCCAACCACCAATCACCCCATACACTAGTTCTATCCTACACACTAGGGACAATTTACAATTTACAAAAGCCAATTAACCTACAGGCCTGCCCATCTTTGGAATGTGGGAAAACCTGAGCACCCTGAGGAATCTCACGTGGTCACAGGGAGAATGTACAGCATCTGTGGTCAGGATCAACCCTGGGTCTCTGGCACTGTAAGTCAGCAACTCTATCGCTGCTCCACCCCTATCAAAGCAAATTGTGGTCTTTTCACCATTTTGATCAAGTCTCTGCTCCACATTTTTGTTCTCAGGAGGACAACCGCAGCCTCCCTAGTTAAACCTTGCATTTGTACTATATCATCCTGCAACCAATCTATAAGTTTCCTCAGGAAAGACACTAAATGCTGGAGTAACTCAGCCAGTCAGGCAGCATACCAAGAGACATGGATTGGTCACGTTCTGGGTCGAGATCCTTCTTCAGACCAAAGGGTTTGGGAATAACCCAGCAAGTCATGCGGTATCCCAAGAGTCAAGAGAGAGTCAAGATACATTTAATTGTCATTTGGACCCCTTGAGGTCCAAACGAAATGCCGTTTCTGCAGCCATACATTACAAACAAATAGACCCCAGACACAACATAATTTACATAAACATCCATCACATCGCTGTGATGGAAGGCCAAAAAAAACTTATCTCTCCACTGCACTTCTCCCCCCCCCCCCCCCCCCGATGTCAGAATCAAAGTCAAATCCCCCGACTGGCGATGGCGATTGTCCCGCGGCCATTAAAGCCACGCCGGGTGATGCAAGGTCGCACACCGGGTTCTTGATGTTGGAGCCCCCGGCGTGCGCTCACAGAGTCCCGCGGCCATTCCAAGCCGCGCGGGGCGGTGCTGTAAGGCCCCGCTCCAGGAGCTCTTCGACCCCGCAACTCGGGCGGGAGAAGTCGCCATTGCAGGAGCCCTGAAAAGCGGTCTCCCTCCAGGGACCCGCGGGCTCCCGGTGCCGCCGTCCGCAGCCCCGCAGTTGCAGCCTCCGAATCTCCGGAGGTCGGGCCGCAGCCGCAGCAGCAGCAGCAGCAGCGCTCCACCACCGCTCCACCCGCTCCGGACTCGGCCAGCTCCACGACGGTGACGGTGAGTCGTCGGCACCAGAGTCCCCGGTCTTCTTCCTGTTGGAGGCCGCACCTCATTGCAGCCCCAACGACAACGGAGACCCGACAAAGAAAAGGTCGGGTCTCCCGTGCAGGGAGAGATTTAAAAGTTGCCCCCTCCCTCCCCACCCACCCCCCCACACACCACCACACACACCCCCCCAAAAAAAAATAACAAAAACTACATAGAAACATAGACAAAAAATAATAAAAACGCAGAGAATATGGATCGGTGATGTTTCAAGGTGGGATCCTCCAGTCTAAAGAAGGATCCTGGCCCAGAACATCACCATTCCATGTTCTCCCGGGATGCTGCCTGACCTGTTTCTGTTAATAAGTCTCCTCTGCAGCCTCTCCGGGACATTTACAAACAAGTGGTGATCAGAGTTTGACACAGTTGCACAAACCAATGTTACATCAACCTTCCTGTCCCTGTGCCTCTAGCTGTGAAACCTGGGATCCCAGGTACTTTCACTAACTACTCTGCTGATGTGCCACAAATGTATGCAGCCCTACGGCATTATACTCTCTTCCAATGAATTATTAACTGTATGGAATCACGCCTTTGCCAACTCTTTGCTACATTCTTTTAAAATTTATGGAGGACAAGGGAATTAATCCCTTTTAAGTTTGATTACCTTTACAAATATTTCTTCTCTTTTATATTGAAACCCAGTTATATATTTTTTTTAAACTCGTCCTCAAATTTCACATTTACCTTTGGCTCTGATGAAGCAAAATTATTATTCAAAGCATTTTGTCATTTAATTCTGTCTTTCCCTTAGAAGTTTGAATCTTGTTCTGTATCTCTCTTTCTTAGTTAGTGCCTGTAGGATATTTCATTGTGTTATTTAAGTTCCTTGATCATATCTTTTTAATATTCCTTTTTGCCTTCCTTTTTTCAAATTAACCTCACCCCCTTGTGTTGTTCCTGTTGCCCCTGAACTTCAATCTCAATCCATTCCTTTCAGATAATGTTTTACTTCCCAATTCAGCTCTAAACTGGAGGCAGCCACTTTAACCAGATTTATTTGTTAGATAATTTAACGCCTGCTTAGCTCAATTAAAATCTCCTTATTGGATTATTGAGTCTATTGGTACCATCCTCAACTGAATTGCATTACCTACACCAGCTGTTCTTTGCCCTACTTTGAACAGAACTGAAGGAGAGAGAGAACAAAACAAGATTCCTGTGCTTTAGCTTCCAGTTCCCAGATTTTCATATCTCCATTTATTTTTGCTTCAGGCTGTACGCCTACACATGTGTTATCCCAATGCTCAGGGGAAGTATTATGGGATTATTAATATCTTCCTCTTTAATCAATGTAACCATGAACAAGCCAACCACACTGATTGTCATTTTGTGCAGGAATGAAATGCAGATGCTTGTTTACACTGAGGATAGACACAAAATGCTGGTGTAAATCAGCCCGACTCTTGCTGCCTGACCTGCTGAGTTACTCCAGCATTTTGTGGCCATCTGATTGTCACTTTGTTTGACAAAATATACTCGGCAGAGACGTTTTGCTGGGCTCTCTAGAATAGAATCGTCTTCACAAAAATGGAGGATCCTTCTCTAATTTATCTGAATTTATAACAAATCATCATCACTGTCTGCTTTGCCATAACTTACCAGTCATGATTCTCCCTAACAGACCAACCACATATCCAATCCCACAGTACCCATCAATATTGAAGTAGGAGCCAGCTACCTTGGCCCCTGGAACCTGACGTACCATTTGGTATGATTATGTCTGATCTATGCTGGCCTCAATTCCTCTTCTGTGCCAGCTTCCAATCACCCTCAATTACCTGATCTTTCCAATATTCATCTGCCTCCACCTTAAATATATCTAATGACCCGTCCTCCACTATCCTCAAAGGCAGACAATTACGGAGACTCACTACACTCTGAGAGAAGAAATATCTGGTGCCTTCATTGTATCATCCAGCATCTGATCAGAGCACTCTTTCAGCCATAATCATATTGAATGGCGGTGCAGGCTTGAAGGGCCGAATGGCCTACTCCTGCACCTATTTTCTATGTTTCTATGTTTCACTTTGGGCATCTACAGCCTCTAGCTCCTAAACTTGTAACCTTCACTTGTCTGACTGCAAACACACGCTGCCTTGGAAATTAAAACAGATTCTAATAAGGAGCATTAACAATGTCTAATGTGTTTCTGTTCTGTGAATTGTATGTAATATTTTGAACAAAGATTGCACCAATGCATCTCAAATGCCCCAATGACATGGTTAGGACATGTACGTTGGCGCCAAAATCGATTTAAATTGACACAGCAACTTTTGTGTTACTTTTCACAACACATTGAAGTGATTCATGGCCAGTGAAGTACCTCTGAAACAGTCCCTTTTGTATTATGGGAAAAGACCAGGCAGGTTTCACACATAATCTCCCAGCTATTTAATTCTAGGAATAATAATGTATATTTCTAGTCATAGCAAGTGAGAGCTAAATATGTGCTGGAACATTGGGGATGAGCTCATTACCATTCACAAATTAGTGGCTGCTATTGGATCTGTTGTGTCCAATGGGAAGCAGAAAGTGCTTTGTTTAAGAGCTCATTACAAGGTTTCTGGCACTATCACTACCTGGAATGTTAGCCTCACTAGTGACACAAAATGCTGGAGTAACTCAGCGGGACAGGCAGCATCTCTGGAGAGAAGGAATGGGTGACGTTTTCGGGTTGAGACCCTTCTCTCCAGAGACGCTGCCTGTCCCCCCGCTGAGTTACTCCAGCATTTTGTGTCGATCTTCGGTTTAAACCAGTATCTGCAGTTCCTTCCTACACATGTTAGCCCCAATATTTGCACCCAAATAAGCTGATTGGGACTTTCTTGCATTGAAGGTATTACCAACTGAACTGTAGTTTACAAAATGCCGTAGGAAAAGTCAAAGGGGCAACGTTTATATGTGTGGTCTGTGACACCATCTCTTACTGCTCCAACTCTGTAGTGTCCGAAGAAAGGTTCCGATCTGAAATGTCACCTATCCATATTAAATGTAACATTAAATGTAACATGCCCAAGTTTGCTGATGACACAAAGCTGGGTGGCAGTGTGAGTTGCGAGGAGGATGCTATGAGGCTGCAGGGTGACTTGAATAGGCTGGGTGAGTGGGCAGATGCATGGCAGATGCAGTATAGTGTGGATAAATGTGAGGTTATCCACTTTGGTAGCAAGAACTGGAAGGCAGATTATTATCTGAATGGTGGCAGATTAGGAAAAGGGGAAGTGCAACAAGACCTGGGAGTCCTTGTACATCAGTCACTGAAAGTAAGCATGGAGGTACAGCAGGCAGTGAAGAAAGCAAATGGCATGTTGGCCTTCATAGCGAGAAGATTTGAATATAGGAGCAATGTGGCCCTACTGTAGTTACAGGGCTCTGGTGAGACCACACCTGGAGTATTGTGTGCATTTCTGGTCTTCTAATTTGAGGAAAGACATTCTTGCTATCGAGGGAGTGCAGCGTAGGTTCACCAGGTTAATTCCCGGGATGGTGGGGCTGACATATGATGAAAGAATGGATCGACTGGGGTTATATCCACTGGAATTTAGAAGGGTGAGAGGGGATCTTATAGAAACATATAACATTCTTAAGGAATTGGACAGGCTAAATGCAGGAAAAATGTTCCAGATGTGGGGGAGTCCGGAACAGTTTAAGAATAAGGGGTTGGCCATTTAGGACTTAGATGAAGAAAAACTTTTTCACACGAAGAGTTGTGAATTTGTGGAATTCTCTGCCACAGAAGGCAGTGGAGCCTAATCCAATGGGCTTCAACGGAAGTTAGAGCTCTTCAGGCTAACGGAATCAAGGGATATGGGGAGCAGGAACGGGGTACTGATTTTGGATGATCAGCCATGATCATATTGAATGGCGGTGCAGGCTCGAAGGGCCGAATGGCCTACTCCTGCACCTATTTGCTATGTTTCTATATTCTTCAGAGATGCTGCCTGACCCACTGAGTTGCTGCAACACTTTATGTCCCTGTTTGTAAACCAGCGCGTGCAGTTGCTTGTTTCTAGTTGAATTGAGTATAGACGTTGGGATGTAATGTTAAAATTGTACAAGGCATTGGTGAGGCCAATTTTGGAGTATGGTGTACAATTTTGGTCGCCTAATTATAGGAAGGATGTCAACAAAATAGAGAAAGTACAGAGGAGATTTACTAGAATGTTGCCTGGGTTTCAACAACTAAGTTACAGAGAAAGGTTGAACAAGTTAGGGCTTTATTCTTTGGAGCGCAGAAGGTTAAGGGGGGACTTGATAGAGGTCTTTAAAATGATGAGAGGGATAGACAGAGTTGATGTGGATAAGCTTTTCCCCACTGAGAGTAGGGAAGATTCAAACAAGGGGACATGACTTGAGAATTAAGGGACAGAAGTTTAGGGGTAACATGAGGGGGAACTTCTTTACTCAGAGAATGGTGGTTGTGTGGAATGAGCTTCCAGTGAAGGTGGTGGAGGCAGGTTCGTTTTTATCATTTAAAAATAAATTGGATAGTTATATGGACGGGAAAGGAATGGAGGGTTATGGTCTGAGCGCAGGTATATGGGACTAGGGGAGAATACGTGTTCGGCACGGACTAGAAGGGTCGAGATGGCCTGTTTCCGTGCTGTAATTGTTATATGGTTGTATGAATTGAATTGAGTTTATTGTCACGGTATCGAGGTACAGTGAAAAGCTTTTGTTGCCTGCACACCAGTCAGCGGAAAGACAACACATGATTAAAATCGAGCCGTCCACAGTGTACAGATACATGATTCTAGTTTTGTTTGATGTCGAGTTCCTCTGTTTATTTAGATACATTTAGCTCATTTAGACTGGAAAGGTTCCGTCAGTGCAATACACTCAGCACCACCCAACTCCTCCCCTCCCCTTTAAAATCTCGATGTACAATTACAAAATAAGCTTCTAATGAGTCAGCCCTTGCTCTCAAGTTTGAACTTGAGCACAGTGTAACACAGAAAAACAACAACAAAGCCTTCACAGCAATACATGCTGATGATTCACACATCATCTGCAATTCATCACTTTGCAAACAGCTGTGGTGCTCATTTTATTTTGGGGACAATAAACAAAACCTCCAAGGTAAAGAACACAAGGGTCAAACAACAGAGAGAGAGGGAGAGAGAGAGAGAGAGCGGTCCTGATGCCAGAAGTCTGAGAATTGTAATGGCTCCGTCATTTGATTTTGTAGATTAATAGGACAGTCACCATGGAGATTCCTGGCATGGTACTTGGAATGAGTTTTTACATTGAACATGTCAGAATCCTGTGAAGAAGAATAAGATTATACTTCTATGCCATGTAGGTTGATTGTACACGGGCTGCTTTCATTTAGCAGTCATGAGCCTATAGTCTGCACATTCAGAAACGTAAGGGGCTGTCCCACTTGTGTGTCATTCGCGCTTCATGCAGGTGTCGTGCGTCGCGTGTCGTGCGTCGCGTGTCGCGTGTCGTGCGTCGCGTGTCGTGCGTCGCGTGTCGTGCGTCGCGTGTCGTGCGTCGCGTGTCGTGCGTCGCGTGTCGTGCGTCGCGTGTCGTGCGTCGCGTGTCGTGCGTCGCGTGTCGTGCGTCGCGTGTCGTGAAATGATGTTGCGTAAATTACACGCAAATGACACCCAAGTGGGACAGGCCCTTTAGTTTAGTTTAGAGATACAGCATGGGAACAGGCCCTTCGGCCCACCGAGTCAATGCCAACCAGCGATCCCCACACACGTCCACTACCCTGCACACACTGGGGAACATTTACAATTGACCTACAAACCAGGATGCCTTTCTAGTGTGGGATTAAACCATAGCATTGATCATAAGTAAGTGTGGTCCTGTGACTTCGATCTGCAAGAACTGTGGACATCCCCAGACCTAGTGTAGATTCAGGGGACAATGTTGGGAATGATGCTGATAGTTTAGTTTATTTATTGTCACATGTAGCGAGGTATGACCATGCATCGTTCTCATTGGTTGGCAGTATTAAGATCAATCCTATCATGACTGGAAATATGAATCAACCAATCTGCATTAGGCTTTCTCAGTGATCAATGTTCCCATTTGATCGTTTGCTAATCAAAGAGAAATTATCAATAATGTGTCAATAAGCTGGCTATCAATAAAAACGTGTGATCGATCTAACCTGTCCCACCACATGCGCCTGCATGCGGCAAGCGCGACCTAAAGGGCCTGTCCCACCAGCAGCGACTCCATGCGGCAAGCGCGACCTAAAGGACCTGTCCCACCAGCATGCATGCGGCAAGCGCGAGCAAACCAGAAGTGGGCGCCACGCGGAGGTCGAGTGAGTGACATGAAGTTCGAGCGAAGTCCGCGGGAAGTTCGCGAGTGACGTACGGCGTTGAGGCAGCGGCAGGCCGTTGCCGCGCAGAATTTTTGAACACGGTCGGTTTATCGGAGCCCCGCGCAATGTTGGGACCAGCTCCGCACAACTCCATACGGCTCCGGCGATCGGAGGCTGTACAGCTCAAGCGACCACGTTAGGTCGCGCTTGCCGCATGGAGTCGCGTGCTCGTGGGACAGGCCCGTTTGTAGCTGTTGGTGATTATTCGGGCAATTACTCTGCACGTGGTGAGTGTCGTTGATTTAAATTTGTTTGATTTTTAACATTTATTTTCAGTTTAGTTTAGTTTAGAGATACAGCGCGGAAACAGGCCCTTCGGCCCACTGAGTCTGTACCGACCAGCGATCCCCGCACATTAACACTACCTTACACTGGGGACAATTTCTACATTTATACCAAGCCAATTAAGCTACAAACCTGTACGGTTGTGTGTTAGGAAACCAAAGTTCTCCGAGAAAACCCATGCAAGTCATGGAGAGATCGTTCAAACTCCGTACAGACAGCACCTGTAGCCAGGATCGAACCCTGGCCTCAGGCTCTGTAAGCGCTGTAAGGCAGCAACTCTACCGCTGCACCACTATGCAGTTCTAAATTTTATATTACAAATTGCTGGTTATAACTATTAAAAACTGAAAAAAATTAACGCATAAGTTGCACTAGTTTAGTTTACAAATTACAGGTATTTTTTAGTCGTTTGGCAGTATAAAAAGCTTTCATTATTTTGGTTTAGGCCGTCTGTATCAAGGAATCCTCAGCCTGGGGACTGGAGTCACATTGATACGAAAATGCTGCCCAGTTGTTATGGGCCTTTGCCAGTGTTTGGACTAAATGATAAGCAAAAGGAGAACCACTCACAAATACACAGTGACTCCCAAAGCTGTCAGCTGGCCTCGAACACTGAAAATCTTCTAAATAAAGCAACCAGCTCCATTTCAACTCCGAGTAAAGTTACTTGCACAGAGATTCTGACCAACGACCTCGGCTCCTGCAATCTCGGAGAAACTCAGCCTCCTGAAGAAGGAAGCTTAACAGCATCTTCACCGGGAGATGGTCAAGAGAAAGACAACTCAAGCAGGTAAGAAGTATCTGGCAAAATAAAGTGAATAACATGCTAGTAGAACACAATCAGTTTAAAATAACAATGTTTCATCTCTCAACCTTGAGCACCTAAATTCAGATTCACACACACATTATTTGTTTTATGAATACCGAATTAATTTATTAACATGTTAAATGCTATTTCTATTGGATAGGAAACTCTAACATAGAATTGAAAATAAATCATAAAACCATCTCATTTCAATCATTTATTTGCTGCGAAGAATAATTTTATCTGGAGCCCAAACAAACCCCTGCTAAAGTGCAATTAGGTTAACTCCTGACCTGGCAAATGTTCTGCCTAAACTGACAGAAATCGCTGCTTTCATTGCATTTTTTATTGGTTATGTTTAAAACTGAAATAAATAAAGTGGCACTTTTGTGTAGATTATTCTTTCATCTCAGCGACACATGGGCTGTTTTCACACTTTAAGAACAAGGACTTGCAAGAAGGGCTGGCCCAGAATTCATAATTTAGATGGGAAGAGATAAATTAAATCATAATTTAAACCAACTCGTGGTCTGTGAACGACACTCCTCGCAAAGACTGGATTTGTTGCTCTGCTGATATTGACATACGTAAATGAAAGGCGATCCCAGTATCTAATATTCATGGGACTGTAACATTATACGGGACACAACTCAACAAAATGATGAAACCATATTGCAGAGGTTTCACAACTTATTTTGCTGCATCCCATTTTAGATCTGTTTTTCCTCTCCTCCTCGTCATGAATATTGACCCCAACAACGCCTGCACCTCTGCCTCCCTCTATCCCAATCACACACACATTGAACAAGAACTATGTGTTTTTTAGAATTGTGCCTCCCTTCAAATCACAAACACAAGAGATATTGGTGAATAAAAGCCAGATAGTGTGAAAACAGCCCCTTTGGCTGAATGTCTCCACGCCAACCAACATGCTCCATCTACACTAGTCCCACCTGCCTGCATTTGCCCTATATTCCCCTAAATCTGCCCTATCCACATACTTGTCTAAATGTTTCAAAAAGACATTGTGATAGTACCTACCTCAACCACCTCCTTCGGAAGCTTGCTCCATATACCCACCATCTTTTGTGTTTAAAAAAAAAGGTTCCTATTAAATCTTTCCCCTCTCACCTCATCTCAAGATCCTCTGGTTCTTGATTCCCCATCTCTGGGTAAAATACTTGACCTTATCTAATCCTCTCACCTTTATATCCACCTCTATAAGATCACCCCTCATCCTCCTGCGCTCCAAGGAATACAGCCCTAGCCTGGTCAACCTCCTCTCAGTTGGAGCTTCTTCCATTTTCTTGCTGCACTGTCGAGCAGCTCACACCTTCAGCAACAATGTAGGTCAGAATATTTCCAGCTAGACGATGGAACAAGTGTCGCTGGTGACATCCACCATTAGATATCCTCCTGCAGGAAGTTCTGTGGAAACAAGGTTTACAACGGGATATAGATCAGCCACAGAAGTTGGCGGAGAAATGTCAGGTGAAGTTTAATCCGAACAAGTGTGAGATGTTGCACTGCATGGGGGTAAGTATACAGTAAATGTACAGATGAATCTTGGGGTCCAGGTCCACAGCTCCTTGCCAGTGGCAACACAAACAAAGTGGTAAGGAAGGTGCACAGTATGCTTGCCATCATTGGTTGGGGCATTGCGTAGTCAATAGTCAATAGTCAATAGTCTATTTATTTGTCATTTGGACCCCTGGAGGTCCAAATGAAATGCCGTTTCTGCAGCCATACATTACACACAAATAGACCCCAGACACAACACAATTACATTTTACATAAACATCCATCACATAACTGTGATGGAAGGCCAAAAAAACTTATCTCTCCCCCGCCCTCTCCCCCCCCCCCCCCCCCCCGATGTCAGAGTAAAAGTCAAAGCCCCCGGCTGGCGATGGCGATTGTCCCGCGGCCATTAAAGCCACGCCGGGTGATGCAAGGTCGCACACCGGGTCTTGGTGTTGGAGCCCCCGGTGTGCGCTCGCAGAGTCCCGTGGCCGTTCCAGCCGCGCGGGGCAGTGGTGTTAGGCCCCGCTCCAGGAGCTCTTCGACCCCGCAACTTGGGCGGGAGAAGTCGCCGTTGCAGGAGCCCCGAAAAGCGGTCTCCCTCCAGGGACCCGCGGGCTCCCGGTGCCGCCGTCCGCAGACCCGCAGCAGCAGCCTCCCAATCTCCGGAGGTCGGGCCGCAGCAGCGGCAGCGCTCCTCCACCGCTCCACCCGCTCCGGTCTCGGCCAGCTCCGCGACGGTGAGGTGTGTCGGCACCTGAGTCCCCGGTCTCTTCCTGTTGGAGGCCGCTCCTCGTTGCGGCCTCAACGACAACCGAGACCCGACAAGAAAAGGTCGGGTCTCCAGTGCAGGGAGAGATTTAAAAGTTTTCCCCCTCCCACCCCACCCCCCCCACACACACACACCCCCCAACATAATATAACAAAAACTACATTAAAACACAGACAAAAAATAATAAAAACGCGGACAGGCTGCAGAGGCCGCTGCTGACCAGAGTCGCGCCCGGTATAAGTGCCAGGAAGTTATATTGCAGCTTTTTGGACTATAGTTAGGTCGCATTTGGAGTATTGCATGGAATTCTAGTCACCCCATTACTGGAAGGATGTGATGGCTTTGGAGAGATTTACCACAATGCTGCATATAAGAACTATTAACTATATATAAAGAATAGTAACTATCAGGAGAGGTTAAACTAACTTGGATTGTATCAGAGGTTGAAGGGAGACCTGATAGAGGTATATAAAATGATGAGGCAAAGATAGGGTAGATAGTCAGAACCTTGTTCCCAGTGTGAGAAAGACCAGAGGGCAAAGCTTTAAGGTGAAAGGGCTCCATTTGAAAGATGCGTGGGTTTTCACACAGAGAGTAATGGATGCCTGGAGCACGCTGTGAGAGATGGCGTTGGAGGCAGATATTTAAGAGGGTTTGGGATAGGCACATGGATACACAGGGCATGGAGGCAGGTGTAGGTTATGTGCAGACAGAGGAGATGCGTTTAACTTGGCACCGTGTTCTGCATGGACATTGTAGATCCAAGGGCCTGCTCCTGGGGTGTGTTGTTGTCTGTCCCTTGTTCTATACCAGGCAATGGGTCTCTGTAGCTGTAGCTGCAACATTTAGTTTCTGTTCCAATGTTCCAATTTTCATTTGATTGCTAATGGAAGAAAAAAATGATCTAAAACATACACACCCAGTCACTAACAGAATATTAGATGGACAGAGTCAATGACAAACATTTATACACATGTACACATTCGACTCGATGGGCCAAATGGCCTCATTCTACTCCTATAACTTGTGAATTTAGGAGAATCAATATGACCAATATTTGACGCATGTGCCTTGGGAACAATGAGAGGCATCATGCAAATCTCATTCATCCCTTGCACCTTACACAATGCATTCACAATGTTTGCAACATATGAGCTGCAGCAATCTGGGATAGGTCACTGCACAAGCCAGTGATAGCAAGCATCGGCAATGTGTGGTGGGGTCTCAAGGCAGGAAAAAGATATTGAGCACAAAGAGGGTGAAACTGCAGAGAAAATAATCTGCGGATACACACACAGAGCATGCAAAATATGTTAAATATAGAGAGGGAGGGAACCAGATAAATGTTTAGCGAACTGTATATTCCTTTGTCACTCACTATCATCTCTTCCTGTGTTATTCCAGATTTCTTGAAGCGAGCTCACAACAAAATGGAAATTCTCCAGCATGTGCTTCCGTATCCAGGTTCAAGAATGTTTGGCATTTCATTGAAAACATAGGTACAATACTGTGAATGGCCAATGTCTTGGAATGTTTCAAGCTGTTAGTTCTAATGCAATTTAAAACAAGGCTTTTGTCAATAGTTTCTTCACTAAAATGAAACATTTGGGATTCATTGAAAGCTCACAATTTGTTTCTACCCCCCCCCCCCCCCCCACCTTCCTCCACCCTTTCAGTTGATTTTATAATGCATCCGTGTGAAACAGTAGCTGTTGGCGAGGTGTAGTGACTGCGCAGGCAATGTGTGGGAGGTGATTTAACAATAGCACATAGTCATTAGCTCTAGGTGCTTCAGGAGGCTAAATGTCTCTTGTGTGTGTGTTGTTGACATTTTCCTGCTTTAGCAGGCTGAATAATTGTACCAATGCACTGAGGAGCAACATTTTGGATCAGATCCACAATTATCTCAATGGAGTCCGGTCCCTCCCCGAATGTCCCTGTGCAGTTACCTGCTCTCTGCACAGACATCTCCAGCAGAGTTGCCCATGCCCCAGAACAGACATTGGTGCAAATGGTTCAGCAAAGGCACCAGTCTGGGTCAACACTCGCTAGAAGATGCAGCATTTCTGCAATTACAGATGAAGCCTTGACAGGTCGATAGTTTGCACCTTTTTGTTTATTTTAAAGATACAGTGAGGAAACAGGCCCTTCGGCCCAGCGTGTCCATGCCGACCACTGATTGTCCCGTACACCAGCTCTATCCTACACACTAGGGACAATTTCACAATTGACAGAAGCCAATTAACCTACAATCCTGTACGTCTTTTGAGTGTTGGAGGAAACCGGAGCACCCGGAGAAAACCCACGCAGTTACAGCGAGAACGTACAGACAGCATCCGTGCCACCACAACACGCACACGCCACCACGCCAACACACACACACACACACGCACACACACACACAGAGACACACACGCACACACCACCGAAACACACACACGCACACACACAGACACACACACACACACGCCACCGGAATACACGCACACACACCACACAACACACACACACCCACCGAAACACACACACACACACACACACACACACACACACACACACGCCACCGAAACACACACACACACACACACGCCACCGGAATACACGCACACACACACACACACACACACACACACACACACACACACACACACACACACACACACACACACACACACACACACACACACACACACACACACACACACACACACACACACACACACACACACACACACACACACTGTCTCCTAGCAAGTAATTCTGTTTAAGAATAGTTTACTAATTTCAACCATTCATCAAACAAAGTCCTCAGGATCCCCACTGTTGCCGGATCTAACTCTTCTAATATTTAAAGTCACACCCATAAAATAAATACCGTTTGATTATTGTAACACAAGAATTCCAGAGCACAGCAGCAATGGGATGCTGCAACATTTGAAGACTTTACACAGCGACATTTGATGGCAGTTATAAAATGAGATAAAGTGGAGGTGAAGTTGGCATCAGGAATTGTAGCCTCACGAGATGATTCGGAGAGAGCCTAAGTGGAATTTTGGTACGTGGGAGAATGAGGGAGTTATCAGATACTCATAAAAGCCTCAGAGCATGTTTGAGAATTCTATATGTTTTTTTAATTCAGGTTTGTGGCAGCATAGTTCAGAAGGTTACTAGCTCTGAGAAGCTCAGAATGCTCCACATTTCCTGGGTCATCGGCGCTGGCTCTAATTTATGTTTTTCATATCTTTCATTTATTTGTTCTTTGTGCCTTTTCACGCCTCTAGTTTCCCTCTCCCCTGACACACAGTCTGAAGAAGGGTCTCGACCCAAAACATCACCTATTCCTTTCCTCCAGAGATGCTGCCTATAATGATTCTGAGTGCCTCCAACATTGTGTGTCTATCTTCAGTGTAAACCAGCATCTGCAGATCCCTCCTACATATCAGTTCAGTTTAGTTCAGTTTAGTGTCAATTGATCCAGTTCCTGAATCTTCCCAAAACAGCTTGGAGAATGTAAATTCAAATCATGAAGTAAATCTGGAATAAACCGCTTTTGTTCCAACATGAAAACACTGGATTATTGTGAACATTTATTTGCTTTTCTTAATATTCTTCAGGGAAGGAAATTGGTGACTGCACTTTGCCTCAGGTGCTTGTCCTTTAGCTGCCCACTGAAGTGGCGGAACAAGCTAAAGTCAGCTATGTCAGGAGGGAGTAATAGACAGATAATAAATACTGCATTTGCCAGCAATGCCCAGTCTCTGCGAATGAATAAAAGAAATGTAGCCGGAAGGGAGAATGGATCATTTGCCTTTTGGCCATGAAATTGGATACTTGATTGCAGTAAATGACTATGTTTCATTTCACTTCCCTGTGGGAACAATCTTAGACGCTGTTGATTCCTTTGTAATGATGGCAAAGGTTAATTGCCCACTAGCCAATCTAAAGATCAGAAGCTTGAGGCACATTCTGCATTGTGCATCATTTTAAATAGGTTTTTATGTTCCAATGTTATCTCCACCGGCTCTTTAAAGGACAGGAAAATGTAATCTTTGTAAGCCACAGATCTCTATGGATAAGTACGTGTTATATTGCTGGTGAATGCTTCAGTTTGTTTCATGTTGGAACAAGGATCAAAATGCTAATCCAACTGCAATTTGCCTCTATTCATCCTGCAATGTTCATTAGAGCAATCCAGAGAGAAAGGAAATCCATAACATAGATCACAGACTTTTTTGTTTCCATTGACCCGACAAATGACCAAGGGTTCCAGCCAATATCACACAAAATGCTTGCAAGGCTGATCGATCTCAGGCACCAAAAATATTAAAAAATGTAAGGCACTAATTTGTCTTATCCTAGAACTTCTGTATCAGGAATATCGGGAAAAGAGCACGTATCAAGAAATCGAGACCAGGCGGATGCAGGATTGCGCTGAAAAGAACAGGACGGAATTTGTAAATGAAGGCAAACCTCAGGAAGTGAAAAGTGACACCACTATTCCTGCTCAAGAGCCATCGCAACCTGTTAAACTCACCTCGAGTACGAATAACCTGGGCATGAAACTATGGCAGAACACAGAGAAAGTCAGAAGCAGCACAGTGTTGAGTACTCTCAGTCGCAAGGAAATTAAACTCCAAGAGGTAAGAAAGGCAGATAAAATTAAGACCTGTGACGAGTTTTACACTCCAATATGTTATTCGTTCCAGAATCCACTTTGTCTAGTCTGCAAATTGTTTCCCCATCGATCCAATTTCACAAAATCAATTTTTGCAGCAGGGAATAAAATTAGGCATTTGAAATGTCACATTTGTTGGACAACAAAATTAATGTCAAAATCAAGCAACAAAATCACTGTAAATCCCACACATCTGATAAAAAAGATTGGGAGCATTGAAAAGGGTGTTTTGTTTTATTGTTCATAAAACAATAAGCCAGAATACTTTAACAGCATCTTTCATTCTCATGACTTGAGAATGAGAACAAGGGGACAGGCACTGAGGAACATTTTCACCCAAAGATTCACTTCACACTTGCACACCAACCTCACTTGGAAATATATCACTGTTGCTTCAACATCACTGTGTCTAATTCCTGGAATTCTCTTCACTGGAGTACTGTGGGAGTACCTGGAATTCTCTTCACTGGAGTACTGTGGGAGTACCTGTCATAGGGGGAAATCCTTTAAAACCGAGATGAGAAGAACTTTTTTCACACAGAGAGTGGTGAATCTCTGGAACTCTCTGCCACAGAGGGTAGTTGAGGCCAGTTCATTGGCTATATTTAAGAGGGAGTTAGTTGTGGCTAGGGGATGAGAGAGTATGGAGAGAAGGCAGGTATGGGATACTGAGTTAGATGATCAGCCATGATCATATTGAATGGCGGTGCAGGCTCGAAGGGCCGATTGGCCTACTCTTGCACCTAATTTCTATGTTTCTATGTAAGACAATTCATCGCCACCTTGCCCAGTGTAATAAATGGCTCTTGCATTCTGAAAAAGTGAAAAAAACTAGTGCAATCTAAGTGGTGCCTTATCAAAGGTCTGGACTGGCTTGAATTCATTATTCAAGGTGATCTTGTGTCCTGCAATTCCAAATTTGTCTAGGGACAAATATGAAAGGTTGAGTTTCAGGGTTGGAGTTCAGGGTTTGTTACATATCTGTAATATTCCACGACTTCACTACTGACATTGGTCACACTTGAAAATGCAAGAAAGGTTCACCACTGTCACTAAAATAATGTTTTATTTTATTTGAGCTTAGTGATTTAAGAATTTATCAGTCAACCAAGGAAAGAAATTACTGGTCTATTTGATTTACTTTGAAATATTCGAGAATCCTTTCTTCATATATTAATATTCAAGTCATGATGTAAGTGGAAAACATGTAGAAATCTTCCTTCACAGAGGTAGGATATAGAAAAAAATTATGGTCATTCTCTCCAACTGAACATACTTTATGAAGGCCTTGGGTTTATTGAGCATTTGAAAATCAATCAATCAATCAATCAACCTTTATTGTCATCTTGCAAGCAACAGTTGTACAGTGCAAAATGAAAAGACGTTTCCCAGTGAATAGCGGAGCATCGCACATGAAATTTAAAACATTTCACACATAATAACACTAAAAACAATCCAGTCCCTGATGGAACAGTATAAATAGTTAAAAGCAGGTAAAAAACACAATGTTAAAATACAATAAACCAATCATAAAAATGTCTGGGGCCGCTGATTTGAGTGGCCAGTGCCAGTTATTAAAGTGTCCGTGCCAGCCGCAGAGTCAAGTCAAGTGACTGTGAGTACAGAGTGACTGTTTAGCAGCCTCACAGCCTGTGGCAGGAAGCTGTTTAGCAGTCTTGTAGTCCGGGCTTTGATGCTTCGATATCTCTTGCCTGATGGCAGGAGATCCAGGTGTATGTGGAGGGGGTGCAGTTTGTCCTTGGCAATTCTCTGTGCTTTTTTCAGACAGCGGCTCTGGAACAGTTCTTGTACCGAGGGTAGGGAGACACCAATGATCCTCTCTGCTCCCCTCACTACCCTCTGCAGAGCCTTCCTGTCCGAGCAGTTGCAGGTGCAGTACCACGTATTTATGCAGTACGTGAGTACAGACTCCACCGTGCCCCTGTAGAAAGTCCTGAGGATGTTGGTGGGGAGTGAGGCCTGTTTTAGTTTCCTCAGGAAGTGCAGTCGCTGATGGGCCCGTTTGACGGTCCCAGTGGTGTTCCTGGACCAGGTGAGGCTGTCCGTTATTTGCACACCGAGGAACTTTATGCTCTCCACTCTCTCCACTGCAGTGCCACTGATGTTGAGGGGTGTATGCTTTGGCTGCGCCCTCCTGAAGTCGACAACCATCTCCTTAGTTTTGTCGACATTCAATTACTACTTATCTTAACTACTAAACCAGGTTCGCTTCTTAATAAACAGACACCACACAAACTGTTTGGTAGACCAGTTCAAAACTTTACTTAACATCGGCCGATGGAAGGGAGCGAGAATTCCAGCTAAGTGACCAATGTAGACACTCAACTGTCCTCGGTCCTCTTCTCTGAACAACAGAATTACATTGCTTTAAATAGGGTTTTTTTGTCCCCTCAGCACATTCCACAGACATTAATCATGGTCAGAGGTACAGGAAAAGGTTTCCACAGATTACATCACATCAAAGGCCTTTTGTTTACATGGTACAAGATATACTAAAAACATTGGCCATTTGCTTTAGGTTATTTTATTTCCACTTCCCTGGTTCTTCTTTGTCACTTGGTCCCTCATAAACATAGGCCATCTGCTTTATTGCCTCTTGCTTCAAAGATGTGACTAGCTATGTCTCTCTTCCTCTATCACCTCCTCACTTGGGAGACAATGTTATGGTATTTATTATCCCACACACTGCAACCTGAGACAAGCCTAATTTGACACTAAATATAAACTGTAAGCTAGCCCTGAAACCTATTTTAATTTTTTCTTATTTTTGTAACTTTATTCGGCTTCATCAGTTCTACTTCCTCCCTGTACATTGTTTCGTCATCTCCACTGATGAGTCCCACCACTGTAGTGTCATCCGCGAATTTTATGATCTTATTGTCCCTGAATCTGGCAGCACAGTCATGTGTGAGCAGTGTGAACAACAGCGGGCTGAGCACACAGCCTTGAGGGGAGCCGGTGCTCAGCGTGATCGAGCCTGAAGTGTTCTTGCCAACACGGACTGACTGCGGTCTCTCTGTCAGAAAGTCCAAGATTCAGTGACACAGGGTGGTGTTGAGGCCCAGCAGGGTCAGAATATTAAACTTGCCACTTACTCTAGAGGTTATATGGATGATGATATCCGTCAAATTATAAATGGGATAGGTGAAACATCACATAATTGGCAGTACAACTCATAAGGTAAATATCAAATATTCATATTTTATTCATATCTGATATGGGAGAATCCATATTTAATCTCTCGAAGCTCAAGATCACCAAATAGGACAATCCAGGGTGACTTGGACAGGTTGGGTGAGTGGGCAGATGCAGTATAATGTGGATGAATGTGAGGTTATCCACTTTGGTGGAAAGAACAAGACAACAGATTATTATCTGAATGGTGTCAGATTTGGAACAGGGGAGATGCAACGAGACCTGGGTGTCTTTGTACATCAGTCTTTGAAAGTAAGCATGCAGGTACAGCAGGCAGTGAAGAAAGCTAATAGCATGTTGGCCTTCATAGCGAGAGGATAGAAACATAGAAACATAGAAATTAGGTGCAGGAGTAGGCCATTCGGCCCTTCGAGCCTGCACCGCCATTCAATATGATCATGGCTGATCATCCAACTCAGTATCCCGTACCTGCCTTCTCTCCATACCCCCTGATCCCCTTAACCACAAGGGCCACATCTAACTCCCTCTTAAATATAGCCAATGAATTGGCCTCGACTACCTTCTGTGGCAGAGAGTTCCAGAGATTCACCACTCTCTGTGTGAAAAAAGTTCTTCTCATCTCGGTTTTAAAGGATTTCCCCCTTATCCATAAGCTGTGACCCCTTGTCCTGGACTTCCCCAACATCGGGAACAATCTTCCTGCATCTAGCCTGTCCAACCCCTTAAGAATTTTGTAAGTTTCTATAAGATCCCCTCTCAATCTCCTAAATTCTAGAGAGTATAAACCCAAGTCTATCCAGTCTTTCTTCATAAGACAGTCCTGACATCCCAGGAATCAGTCTGGTGAACCGTCTCTGCACTCCCTCTATGGCAATAATGTCCTTCCTCAGATTTGGAGACCAAAACTGTACGCATAT
Source organism: Leucoraja erinaceus (assembly GCF_028641065.1). Taxonomy (NCBI): domain Eukaryota; kingdom Metazoa; phylum Chordata; class Chondrichthyes; order Rajiformes; family Rajidae; genus Leucoraja; species Leucoraja erinaceus. The sequence continues at coordinate 55,029,043 of NC_073390.1, forward strand.
ACAGTGCATTCAGACCCCTTCACTTTTCCCATATTTTTACTTTACAGCCTTATTATAAAATTGATTAATTTCATTTTTTTTATCATCAGTCTACACACAATACCTCATAATTAAAAAACGAAAACATGTTTTTATAAATTTTTGCAAAGTAATTAAAAATTAATAACTGAAATATCACATTTACATAAGTATTCAGACCCTTTACTCAGTACTTTGTGAGGCACCTTTGGCAGCGATTACAGCCTCAAGTCTTCTTGGGCATGACGCTACAAGCTTGGCACACCTGTATTTGGGTAGTTTCTCCCATTATTCTCTGCAGATTTTTTCAAGTTCTGTCAGGTTAGATGGGGAGTGTTGATGCACTCAGGTCCCTCCAGAGATGTTCGATGTACTTTGTTCCGTTCATCTTTCCCTCGATCCTGACTAGTCTCCCAGTTCCTGCCTATGAAAATCATCGCCACAGGATGCTGCTGCTACCACAATGCTTCACATGGTATTGGCCAGGTGATGAGCGGTGCCTGGTTTCCTCCAGATGTGACACTTGGCATTCAGGCCAAAGAGTTCAATCTTGGTTTCAACAGACCAGATAATCGTGTTTAGGTGTCTTTATGCAAACTCCAAGCGGGCTGTCATGTGCCTTTTACTGAGGAGTGGCTTCCATCTGGCCCCTCTACCATAAAGGCCTGATTGGTAGAGTGCCGCAGATATAGTTGTCCTTCTGGAAGGTTCTCCCATCTCCATGGAGGAACTCTGGAGCTCTGTCAGAGTGACCATTGGGTTCTTGGTCACCTCCTTGACCGAGGCCCTTCTCCCCCGATTACCCAGTTTGGCCGGGCGGCCAGCTCTATGAAGAGTCCTGGCAGTTTCAAAGTTCTTCCATTTAAGAATGACGGAGGCCACTGTGCTCTTTGGGACCTGCAATGCTGCAGAAATTGTTTTATACCCTGCCCCAGATCTGTGTCTCGACACAATCCTGTCTCGGAGGACAATTCCACCAACTTCATAGCTTGGTTTTTGCTCTGACATGCACTGTCAACTGTGGGACCTTATATAGACAGGAGTGTGCCTTTCCAAATCATGTACAATCAAGTTAATTTACCACTGGTGGACTCCAATCAAGTTGCAGAAACATCTCAAGGATAATCAATGGAAACAGAATGCACCGAAGCTCAATTGTGAGTGTCATAGCAACGGGTCTGAATATTTACGTCAATGTGATATTTCAGTTATTTATTTTTAATTACTTTGCAAAAAATTTCTAAACACCTGTTTTCGCATTTTTATTATAGGGTATTGTGTGTAGATGACAAAAGAAAAGAATTTAATCAATTTTAAATTAAGACTGTAACGTAACAGAATGTGGAAAAAGTGAAGAGGTCTGAATACTTTCTGAATGCACTGTATTCCAGAGAAAGTTAGATGTAGTTCTGAGGGCTAACAGAATCAAGTGATATGGGGAGAAAGCAGGAACGGGATCCTGATCTTGGATGATCAGCCATGATCATGTTGAATGGTGGTGCTGGCTCGAATGGCCTACTCCTGCACCTGTTTTCTATGTTTCCATGTTTCTATGTTGCTGACAGTTTGCATGTTCTCAGCCACAGGGTGATTTGGAAATCTGAAAAAAAAATCAATAACATGAAAGGGAAGTCTGAATAAGGAATGAAAAGTAAATTAAGGAAACAAAGAGGTATTTCTGGATGTAGATGGAGTTGGTGAAAAAGTCGTTACACAACAGATAATAAGAAGTGGGCGGTCACGGTGGCGCAGCAGTAGAGTTGCTGCCTTGCAGCGGATGCTGCGCTTGAGACCCGGGTTCGATCCCGACTACGGGTGCTGTCTGTATGGAGTTTGCACGTTCTCCCCGTGACCTGTGTGGGTTTTCTCCGAGATCTTTGATTTCCTCCCACATTCCAAAGACGCACAGGTTTGTAGGTTAATTGGCTTGGTGTGAATGTGGGTGTAGGATAGTGTTAATGTGCGGGGATCAATGGTCGTGGTGGACCCGGTGGGCTGAAGGGCCTGTTTCCACGCTGTATCTCTAAACTAAACTAAACTAAAAAGACGAGACAGGCTGCTTTAGTAAACTGGTGGGGAGGGGGAGATATCTGTCTGCCTTCCTATGAAATGTGAAAGTTCCTAATGTACAGATGCACTGTACAGATGATGGAATTATATGTAAACCTGCTCGCACAATAAGACAATCATGGCAACCCATTGCAATTATTCTGTAGGATCCAGATACATAACTAATGTGGGAGCATATGCATTCTCTTCATGGAATGTTTTTTAAAACTGTTGATAGGTTTGTATATAAAACAAAGCAGTTAAAATGAGAAAATCAATAGCATTAAAATCTGGCATGATGTACATTTTAATTGTGAACATTTTAAGAACTGAATGTACAGAAATGCATTTTAATCACTCAGCGACATTTCCTTTAGGCGATGTTTGAGCTGGTCACATCGGAAGCATCTTACTACAAGAGCCTGGAGATATTAGTTTACCACTTCATGAAGTCTGAGCAGCTCAGTGAGATACTCAGTCCCATTGAGAAACATCATATTTTCTCCAACATCCTCGATATCAAAGCAGCGAGTGAACGGTAAGTGAAAGGACATCAAGTCTCTGGTTTCATCTGAAGGAAAACATTGCACAATCCATGGACTCATAATTTGAACGGTTGATCCCATTTAATGTCACAACTGAGAGTTTGCCTCCGATAAATGTTGAACAAGATTCAGGATTTAGCCACATCCTGATTTATATCCAAAAGGATCCCTCTTGTCTTTCTGTTGACTGGTTAGCACTGGTTAGCACACTAGTTAGCACACTAGTTAGTACTGGTTAGCACACTGGTTAGCACACTAGTTAGCACACTGGTTAGCACACTGGTAAGCACACTGGTTAGCACTGGTTAGCACACTGGTTAGCACACTGGTTAGCACACTAGTTAGAACACTGGTTAGCACACTGATTAGCACACTAGTTAGCACACTAGTTAGCACACTGGTTAGCACACTGGTTAGCACACTGGTAAGCACACTGGTTAGTACTGGTTAACACACTGGTTAGCACACTAGTTAGCACACTGGTTAGCACACTGGTTAGCACACTGGTTAGCACTGGTTAGCACACTGGTTAGCACACTGGTTAGCACACTGGTTAGCACACTGGTTAGCACACTGGTTAGCACACTAGTTAGCACACTGGTTAGCACACTGGTTAGCACACTGGTTAGCACTGGTTAGCACACTGGTTAGCACACTAGTTAGCACACTAGTTAGTACTGGTTAGCACACTGGTTAGCACACTAGTTAGCACACTGGTTAGCACACTGGTAAGCACACTGGTTAGCACTGGTTAGCACACTGGTTAGCACACTGGTTAGCACACGTTAGAACACTGGTTAGCACACTGGTTAGCACACTAGTTAGCACACTGGTTAGCACACTGGTTAGCACACTGGTAAGCACACTGGTAAGCACACTGGTTAGCACACTGGTAAGCACACTGGTTAGCACACTGGTTAGCACACTGGTAAGCACACATCAAAAGGTTTTCGCTGTGACAATAGACTACAAACAAACTCAAATGTACACAGATTACTTGGAGATTAAGTTTAGTTTAGTTTAGAGATACAGCGCAGAAACAGGCCCTTCGGCCCACCGAGTCCGTGCCAACCAACGATCCCCGCACACTAACGCTATCCTACACACACACGCGGGACAATTTACAATTATACGGAAGCCAATTAGCCTACAAACCTGTACGTCTTTGGAGTGTGGGAGGAAACCGGAGATCCTGGAGAAAACCCACACAGATCTAGGGGAGAACATGCAAACTCCAGACAGACAGCAACTGTAGTCAGGATTGAACCCGGGTCTCTGGTGCCATAAGGCGGCAACTCTACAGCAGTGCCACCGTGCCGCCCTTGGTGTTATTATTGGGAAGTTTGTTCTGTTTAGATCAGCTTCTGCACAACCTGCATCAGCTACATTTGGGTTGAGGTAATGTTGCAAAAGGAGTTTATATAAGAGTCATGTTAGAATAATATTTTGAGACTAAACTGCAGGACCAGTGAGGCAGTGACCTGGATTAATGAGCTGGAGACATTGGTTCAAATCCGAACACAACAGCAGGGAAATTAAAATATAATTAATTAACTCAGTGTTACACAGATGCTAGGCATTCTCAGTACCCTGTATTTGATTAGCAATACATTGATTGCCATTTACAGTCTTCTCTCAGCTGAAGAACCAGTACCTTTCTGTACTGAACATTGCTTGGAAACAGCACTAAGAGAAACAAGGGCCCTTTTTGGCCCTGTGGTTCCTGTGCCAAAAATCCTCTCCAGCACAGAGGTAGAATTGCTGCCTTACAGCACCAGAGACCCGGGTTCAATCCTGACTACGGGCGCTGACTGTGCAGAACTCGTACATTCTACATGTAACTGTATGGCTTTTCCCCGGGTGCCTCAGCCCAAAGAAGTACAGGTTAATAGGTTAGTTGGCTTTGGTAAAAATTGTAAATTGTCCCTGCCTGGTGTGTAGGATAGTGTTAGTGTACAGAGTGATAGTTGGTCAGCGCGGACTGGATGAGCTGAAGGGCCTGTTTCCACACTGTATCAGTGGCCCTACAGGTCACTACACTTCAAGTGCAATCCAATCATAATACTGATAAAATGTGATTGAAGTTCCTGCCTCTACCACCCATGTAGAAAGGAAGTCCAGTCCCCTACTGCACTTTGGGCAAAAGATCTTACCTTCATGTGCCCTCAATGGTTCTTCAACTAATGATCGCTATTATCTGGAGTGTAACATCTAAACACCAGGCCATCACTATGAGAGTTTCTCAGGACAGTGAGGGGGCCAACCAACTTCAAATGCTCTTCCTTCTATCAGATGTGGGGAATGACACAGATGATTGCACAATGTTCCATCCCAAGCTGTCTTCATGCTGTGCTGGAATCAGTGAAAGGTTGGTGCAAAATTCTTTACTTAGAGGTTGGCAAGTCTGTGGAACTCATTGGCACGGACGGCTGTGGAGGCCAAGTCAATAGATATTTTTAAGGCAGAGATTGACAGATTCTTGATTAGTTAGTGTGTCAGGTGTTATGGGGCAAAAGCAAGAGATTGGGGTTAAGAGGGATAGATCGGTGGATCAGCCATGATTGAATGATGGGCCGAATCTCCTTATTCTCCTCCAAGAATAAGATGAAAATCCTCAAAATTCCTGCCCTTCCCTCCTGCTCTAAATGGGCTGTAGCAGTTTCAAGAGGATTGACGTTAATGAGGGAATGGCAATGATTGATTGTGGTTTACTTCCACAGGACTGTATATGAGTGTAAAATGAATTCCTAATATACTTATAAAGGGAGATACTTTATAAGTACCTGACGATCCTGCAGGTATAGCATAATTTTGCCCTGCTTTAGTTATTTTCATATTGAGCTCTCCCTGTAAGATATTTACATCGATATCGTGTGTCACAGTTTAAATGTGACAACAAAGGTCCATCATCACCTCACAACCTTTAACAATGGTCGTCAAATCTTGCTGTACATTGTTTTCAGATTCTTTCAGGATCTGGAGCACCGTGTGGAGGAAGATATCGTCATCTCGGATGTCTGTGATATTGTGTACGAACACACAGTTGACTATTTTAACGTTTACATCCCATACGTCACGAACCAGAGCTATCAGGAGGCCGCCTATCGACGAACAATGTAGGCTTCATTGATTTTTCAATGTCTGAACAAGAATGTAGAGCCATGTGTGTGATAGAGACATAGAATGTGGAAACAGGCCCTTCAGTCCAACTTGCTCATACTGACCAACTTGGCCCTTCTACACTAGTCTCACTTGCCTGTGTTTGAATCATATCCCTCCAAACCTGATAAATCCATTTACCTGTCTAATTGCTTTGTTAACGTTGCAATAGTACCTGCCTCAACTACCTCCACCGGCAGCTCACTCCATACATGCACCACCCTTCGTGTGAAAAACATACCCCTCAGATTCCTATAAAATCTTTCCGCCTTCACCTTAAACCTATGTACTCTGGTTCTTGATACCCCTACTGTGTGTGCGTGTGTGTGTGTGTGTGTGTGTGTGCACGCGCGTGTCTGTGTGTGTGCGCGTGTGTGTGTGTGCGTGCGTGCGTGTGTGTGTGCGTGCGTGTGTGTGCGTGCGTGTGTGTGTGCGTGTGTGTCCGCGTGTGTGTGCGTGTGTGTGCGTGTGTGTGCGTATGTGTCCGCGCGTGTGCGTGTGTGTGCGTGTGTGTGTGTGTGCGTGTGTGCCATGATGCGTGCGTGTCATGGTCCGTGTCCAATATGATCATGGCTGATCGACACTGACCTTGGCTCCTTTCTGTGCTTTGTACAAGCACATCTGTAGAAGTTGTTGAGGGTTGTTGGGGGACATGTTGAACTTCCTAAGCCTTGTCAGGAAGTAGAGACAGTGTTCTTTCTTGGTCATTGCTTTGATGTGGGCCAAAATGTAAATGATAAAATAAAGCCTAACCATAATGTCCAAATTGCAACCCCATTTCCTGAGACTAGATCAGCCACTGACTATCCTCCCCTTTCTTGAAAGCCAAGGGGCTGATTTGCGCAGGTTGATGTACTGTTCTGCAGGCTCTGTAGTTGAACCTCTGGCATGATCACTACCAACCTGTTTTGAGAGTTAAAACTCAACCCTTTGACATGATACTTTCTTTTCAAAGGGAAAACAACCTTCAGTTCCGTAATGCGATGGCTGAACTCGAGAAGGATCCCAAATGTAGAGGACTGCCATTCCCCTCATTTCTCATCCTCCCCTTTCAAAGGATAACACGTTTAAAACTACTGGTCCAGGTAAATTACTTGAGAACAATGGAAATATATCTTTGTTTATTAGTGTCGTGATCATTACTCCATATGATGAAGGCAATCCACCATTTCGATGGGACATCAATAACACATGACTCCAAATTGCAGGTTTGGGTCAAGTATTTCACCACTTTTATACTGCGCAGCAAAATGTCATTTAATACAAACAGCTATGAAATGTCAATGTGTAAATATTTCTCAACTATTATAAACAGTATATTTTTAACATGCTTATTTAATGAGGGTCCCCTTTAATGTGGGACATAGGAAGATACAAAGTGAACATGTTGTTGCTTACAGCTTGTTTCATAGATCACTCACTTTGAAATGCACTGTCATGTTAAATGTTGTTAATGCATAAATATTTCACAACCAAAGTAAATAATATATTTTCAACATGCTTAATGAGGGTTCCCTTTTACACAGAGGCGTAGGAAACCATGGTGTGAACATTTTGTTGCATTCAGATTGTTTAATAGATGACTCACTTTGAAATACAGTCATGTTCCCAAAAACTGGCCACAAGAAATTGCAACTTTCCCCAAACATAATTAAATGAATGTTGATTTGCCCTGTGAACCTTAACCACTTAACCAGTGGAGAATTAGATTCCCAGCCAGGCTAATTACTGCTTATTGTGGTTGAATGGGCCCCATCGGACTCACTTAGATGGAGGGAAGCAAGATATCGAGGTGGAACTTTTTACGGAAGTTCTTTTGCTGCCCCCACAAAGCTGGTATTTGTGTAAGAAAAATATGTCAACATTTTGTTTTATTTTTAAGAAATTGCTGCTCAGTAGTTTATGTCTTTAAATTTAACTTTGTTAGAATATCTTGAAAATAGCCGAGGAAGAGTCGAAGAGGGAAAACACAGCTGTGACGGCACATAAAGAACTGGAAAAGGTACAAGACTCATTTCTCTTAACAGTTTAAGTCAACTTTCTTTTCTTACTTCATTGCCATGGTTTTACCTGAGGACAGTACTCCAGTACACACAACATTATCCTAGTCTTCCTTATCTTGATATTAATTTCCATGCATTCCAACATTTCTGTCACATTTTTTTCTCATTTGCCTTTTGTTGTGTCTATATAATTATTTATCACAAGACCAGAAGACTTAGGAGCAGAATTATGCCATTCGGCCCATCAAGTCTGCTCCACACTTCTATCTATTGTTCCGTCTCAACCCCATTCTCCTGCCTTCTCCCCTTAACCTTGGATTCCTTTAATAATCAAGAACCTATCAATCTCCGCTTCAAGAATACCAAATGACGGCCTCCACAGCCGTCTGTGGCAATTAAACCCACAGATTCACCACCCTCTGGCTAAAGAAATTCCTCACATCTTCATTCTAAAGGGACATCCTTTTATTCTGAGGCTGTGCCCTCTGGGCCTAGACCCACTGCATTTTTGATTACTATTGCATAGTGTTTGTAAATGGGATAAATGCTTCAAAATATATTAGATAGCGTTGTGAAACATATTCTTTCAATTAGGTCCTCACGTGCACTATTAGCATCTCTAACCATTCATTTTTATTTAGTGATGAAAGCACAAATGGAAAGAGGGGGATAATTGCAGATTAATGGTCCTTTAAGAGTAGTCCATAAACTTAGTCGATACAATAGTAGAAAAACATGGTCATGAAGGAAATTAAGAATATTTGTAACAGTGTTAATTTTAATTAAACACACAATGCTGGAAATGTTGAGAAGGTCAGACAGCATCTGTGGTGGGAGAAAAAGTAAATAACATTGCAGGTTAATGACTTTTTAAAAAGTAGATGTCAGCATATTTTTAATTTCAAAGAAGAAGAGGTTATGGCGAAAACAAAGGGCAAGTTTACAATAGTTTGGAGGTCAGTGACTCAATGACTTTAATGGTGATTGGGGTTCATTAATCAAACTAACCTGTCTGGAGGTGATGTAAATAAAAAGAGGTGGGGAACAGAGAATGAGAGGTTTAAAGAAAGAACTGTGCGGGAACTGTGAGATAGAAAAACACATTTAATGGCAGAAACCGGAACTAAAATCATTTCCACATAGTCAGTGTGAAGGATCCCAACCTGAAACATCACCATCCTCTTTCTCGCTGAGTTACTGCAGTACTTTGTGTCTATCTTCGGTATATCCCAGCATCTGAAGTTCCTTTCTACACGTCTGTTTGTTTGTCTCTCCCTCTCTGTTCTCATTCATCTCCCCCCCATCTACGCCTTCTCCATGCAGACTATGTGTGCCTGTTAAACCTTTATCCCCTCTCTCAGTTGATAACCCTCTCTCACCACTGCACATATATTCAATTGTTTTCCCGATATGCTCCTTAAAATATATTTAATCTAAAAGCTAATTGACCTTTGTCGTAAGGTCATAATTGATAGGAGCAGAATTAGGCCATTCGGCCCATCAAGTCCACTCCACCTTTCAAAATCACGGCATTGAGAAGCTGGGATCTATCTCTCCCTCCTAACCCCATTCTCTTTATATAGGAAGGATGTCTTTTTACTCCCCATAACCCAACTGACAGAGATAGGTTGAATAAGTTAGGGCTTTATTCTAATCAGAATCTATCTATCTCTGTGATTAAAAATATCCCTTTGATTGGGAAGATTGGGACTCCACAGGGACCTTTTTAGGGGTAATATGAGGGGGAACTTCAACGCAGAGAATTCCCGAGGCAGGTTCATTCATCAAAAACTCTCTGCGTGGTTGCTGTCTGGCCTGCTGAGTATCTCCAATTTCAGACTTCCCGCTTGTGCAATTGTAACATTTTGCTCTTTGAGTTGCTAAAAACTTTAATGTTCACCTTGCCCTGTACAAGGCTGTTTGGGCAATATAGTTTGACAACAGTTGGTGATTTCCATATTAAACACACACAGGAAGGAAATCAAATCTGTAGCTAAATGACCAAGTGCCACAATACACCGTCGCCTTGTTTCATGCTTGGCAAAGTGTTGTTGTTTAGTGAGATCATAATGAGGAGGGGCTGTTACCGGCTCCTGCAGTACAATGATTCATAGGCACATGACTCACTGCATTCCTTTGTAAACTAGTCGTGGATTCTGTCTCGTGCATCCTCTCTCCATTTGACTGGAGTGCTGGAAAATAATCATTGATGGTCACTTTAACATTAAAGTGGGTCAAAAGGTTTTATTTTCTCTGTGATGTTTAAAAGCAAGTTTCCCGCAACAGACGATAAAGTTCCACAACAATAATTCCATAAATTCCGCAGAATATTAATGTTGGAAATATTTCAAGAAACAATGATTGAATGGGGCTGACACTGGAACATTACCAAACATATTTCATTTTCTGAACCTTGTGGGGAAACAGCCCTGTTCCTGTGCTGTATCGTTCTAAACTCATTATGTAGGGAGCTTTCTTGGTATTCAACCTGAATGGAATTCTCAGAATTAAAGGACGTTCGTTTAGGAAGGAGATGAGAGAAATTACTTTAGTCAGAGGGTGGTGAATCTGCAGAATTATTTGCAACAGAAGTCTGTGGAGGCCAAGCCAATGGATATTTTCACGGCAGAGATAGATAGATTCTTGATTAGTACAGGTGTCAGAGGGTATGAGGAAAAGGCAGGAGGATGGGGAGGTAGATTAGCCATGATTGAATGGTGGAGTTGACTTGATGGGCCGAATGGCCTAATTCTTCTGCTGTCACATGCTCTTATGAGCTTATGACTTTAAACGGAGATAACTGCATGGAAAATTCTATCGAGAATTTAAATGAATAAAATATGCATTAGTATAGAACATAGAACAGTACCGAACAAGAACGGGCCCTTCAGCCCACAATGCCTGTGCTGATCATGATGCCAAGACTATCTCTTATCAACCCGCACATATCCAATGCCTGAATATCCATGAGCCTATCCAAAAGTCTCTTAAATCCCACTATGATATCTGCCTCCACCACCACTCTGGGCAGTGTGTTCCAGCCACTCGCCACCCTCTGTATATAAAATACAATTTGTCCTGCACATCTTCCTTAAACTTTGCCTCTCTCACCTTAAAACCATACCCTCTAATATTTGATTTTACATCCTGGGTTAAAGGTTCTGACTGTCCACTCTATCTATGCCTATTATAATTGTATTTACTTTAATCACGTCTCCCTGTCGCCCTGTATTCCAAAGAAAACAATCAAAGTCTGTCCCTGAAAACAATCCAAGTCCAATCCCTGTAGCTAATACCCCTCGCCCAGTCATCACCCTGGAAGTGGCAACAGAGGTTGATAGAGTAATAAAGAATGCATATGATATGCTTGTTTTCATAGGTTTAGAGCATTGAGTGTAATAGTCAGGAAGGCATGAGGCAACTCCATAGGACTTTGGTTAAATCACATTTGCAACATTTCTGGTTCCCCCACTACGGGTAGGAAGTGGAGGCTTTGGAAAGGGTGCAGTGGACCAAAATGAAAGAGCATTGGTAAATATAACATGTCCTCCAGAGTCCTATCCTCTGATACCTGGTGAATCCAGTTTGCTTTGGAATGGATGGAGTTTGATGTGTTGTGCTGGCAAATAGAGAAATATTAACCAGACAGTAGGTGTGTGGTCAAGAATGGGGTTGGGACCAGCAGCATTCAGGAGCCAAGGTAAGTTTGTGGCTGGACCAGGAACAGGAGTGTAGGGAGATGTTGCGGTCCAAAATGCTTACCTGTTTCAGCTTTTATGAGAAGCTGAAAATTACATAGAGATTGTTTGGGGTATATGATTGCAGCCTTAATGTTAATGTCAGAGGCCTCAGAGACTTTAGACTTAGAGATACAGTGTGGAAACAGGCCATTCAGCTCACCAAGTCAGTGCCGATCACCCCGTCCACGATACACTAGGGACAATTTATAATTTATTTTTAACTGAAGCCAATTAACCTACAAACCTGTACGTCTTTGAGGTGTGGGAGTAAACCGGTGTACCCGGACAAATCCCCCAGGATCACGTGGCGAATGTACATACAGTACGTACAAACAATGTACGGTGCTATCTAGATCTTTTGTTGTTATTGTGGGTATTCAGTGCCCGATCCATCGTAAGTAATGAGGACTTAGTGGATTAGTAAGATAATCATTTTGGTAGGATAAGTAATATAATGTACCTACCAGAAAATGTCACCTGCAGGAACTAAGGCAGTGGCAGCTACGTTGTTGAATGGAGATTCCAGGTTGTGGCACCTACCAAGTAAATCTTGCCCATTTCACATCATTGATTAATGATTATATAAGCATGAAAGTCATTCTATTCATAACTGCAGATTAAAAGAGTTATGCATATGATGGGACAAAGATAATCGGAACGTTGGTCATTTAATGTATTTTTATCTTTGATCATCTGAAAGCACCCTGACTACAAAAAAGTATCTGTTATTCAGAATAATCTTTTCTTTCTGTTGAAGATCATCAAAGAGTGTAGTGAACGTGTTAAAAAAATGAGCAGGACTGAGCAGCTGATCAATTTTGAGAAGAAACTGGAATTTAAAGTCAAAGCAAATGGAACTAGTGTAGATGGGACATGGTGGTCGGTGTGGGCATGTTGGGTGGAAGGGCATGTTTCCACATAGTATAATTATGACTGTATGAAGTCTGTTTCTGAAGCTTCGAAACCAAACGTTCTTCAGAATAGAATGCAATGAATAAATGAATAAACTAGAGACACAAAATAGAGAAAGAAAGTTACACAAAAAAGCTGGAGAAACTCAGCGGGTGCAGCAGCATCTATGGAGCGAAGGAAATAGGCCTATTTCCTTCGCTCCATAGATGCTACTGCACCCACTGAGTTTCTCCAGCTTTTTTGTGTAACCTTCGATTCTCCAGCATCTGCAGTTCCTTCTTAAACAGAGAAAGAAAGTTGTCAGGTAAAATTAAAAGTAAAAAGCTATTCATTTTTTTTGCAAGATGTTTGCTATGAAGTGTAATGGAATTTGTAAGCTGTAACATGTCACCTTAATTTACACTTTATTAGCAGTAACCATGCAAGCTCTCAGACACTTTACTGTTCCCAAAGAATGCTTCTAATTCAAACCTGTGCCTTTGCCAGGCTGTGCCAATCATCTCCCACTCCCGGTGGCTGCTGAAGGAAGGTGAACTCGAACAAATGTCGGGACAGAAAGCAACACGAACGTTTCGGAAGAAGAAATTGTTTAAGCCAGTCTTCCTGATTTTGTTCAATGATCTTTTTCTGATAACCAGGAAACAATCCTAGTAAGTCCTTGAAAAATTGTATCTGAAGTATCAGAAATGGATAGGAAAGGTTTAGTGGGATATGAGCCGAATGCAGGCAGGTGGGACTAGTATAGACCGGGCATCTTGTGTCAGCAGTGGCATGTTGGGCCGAAGGGTCTATTTCTGTGCTGTATGACTATGGCTCGAAATATAGAGGAATTAAGTGCATTTATTGTGTGGCTGTGGGTAACACGGATAGGTTTTAAAATCTGCACTTTGATTAAGAAGTTTATTTGTTCAATAATTGTTGATGTCTGTCCGACAATGTTGCTTCATTTTGAAATCCAACATTTCTGGCTCCTGTAATGTCAAGAATTTCTCATTTGTGGAGGATCAGACATTTGATGAGGACTGAGGGCATGATCACAATGAATGGCGGTGCTGGCTCGAGGGGCTGAATGGCCTCCTCCTGCACCTATTTTCTATGTTTCTATCTTTCTATGTAACATGCTGCAATGGTTTGGGGATTTGGCCCTTCAGCACAATTCTGTGCCAATTGAGTTTTACTATGTGTAACCAGAAGTTGGGAACCAGAAATGATGTAATGTTGACGCAGTCAGGTGGATTTTATGAAGCAATTTGTGGGACAAATTAGATGCACCCGGCTGTATATTCCATCCTACCACCTTTTGTTCAGCCCCTTCCAACCTACATCCAAGACACCTTGTGTAAAAAAGAACTGCAGATGCTGGTTTAAATGGAAGGTAGACACAAAATGCTGGAGTAACTCAATGGGTCAGGCAGCATCTCTGGAGAGAAGGAATGGGTGGCGTTTCGGGTCGAGACCCTTCTTCAGACTTGCATGCCTTTCAACTAGCAATTTCAGGCAGCCATTGCCTCATCTTTACCATCTGGCCCTCGTCCAAACATCTGCCTTTCAACCTCACCCCACCAGCACCTGCAGTTCCTTCCTACACATTCTCCATCAAATGATTCAGCGTGGATGTTCTTAACTGTGAAATCTCTCCTTTCTAGTGGTGACCGATATGAAGTGTTTGACTATGCACTTCGAGGTCTCCTTCGAGTTCAAGAGCTGGATGACCAGGGTCAGGCGTTGGCAAATGTCTTCACTCTACGGCTCTTGGAGAATTGCAATGACCGGGAGATCCAATATATGCTGAAAGCAAAGTCACTGTAAGTGTCTCAATGGAGGGAAGGGCTTTGAAATAATGTGATAATGGTAGCATGCATCAGACTTCAATGAATTTCCTTAGACTCCTTTGAAACTACATTAATAACTCAACTAAATCATTAATTCCAGCAATTCCACTTCCCAAACTATTCTCACAGAGTATTGCAGGAAGGAAAGGCAAGCTAATATTTGGCATGTTCTTAACAATCCGAGATGAAAGATTTGAATTTTGTATTTCCAACACTGTCTTGTTTCAGGATTAAAACTGTCCCTTTCCTTTCAACTCTACCCATTCTCAGCTTTTATCAAGCAGTATGCACACAATGATGGGACAAATTATTTTCGACAAGCTTATAGATTATGGCATAGATTGTTGTATAGATGAGTCTGAAGAAGGATCTCGACCCAAAACGTCACCCATTCTTTCTCTCCAGAGATGCTGCGTGTCCCGTTCAGTTACCCCTGCATTTTGTGTCTATTTTATAGGTTGCAGCATCTATTTGGCAAAATTAATCTCTTCATATCCTTATTTTTCTCTCCAAAGTTATTTATTGGTGAATGTGATGTATCTCCGAGGACAGCAGGCTCGGCTGTCATCTCACTTCATCGGGAAAGGAAGCAAAGTAAAAATAAATCAGGGCACAGTTATTCCATTAAGTAGCTATGCAAATGATATTCTAATAATATACAGGATGGGAGTTCTTTAAAAGGGTCTGCTGTCAAAACACTTCCCTGCGCCGTTTCATTTGCAATCTCTCTACATCCAGCTTTTTTGCTGTCAGCCTCATCCGCTGAGCTGATTAGTTCAATAGCAAATACACCACCTGTTCTTCTAATAAATGACTGGAATGTCACTGCCTTCAAATTCCAGGATTTTTTTTAGTTTTAGAGTGACAGTGTGAAAACAGGCCCTTCGGCCCACCGAGGTCCACGCTGACCAACAATCACCCATACACTAGTTCTATCCTGCACTAGAAAGTATTTACTGAAGCCAATGAACCTACAAACCTGTACGTCTTTGGAATGTGGGAGGAAACCGGAGCACCCGGAGAAAACCGATGTGGTCACAGAGAGAACAGCTGTCTGCGTACAGATAGCACCCGTAGTCAGTATCGAACCTGGGTCTCTGGCGCTGTAAGGCAGCAATTCTACCATTGTGCCGCTGTGCCAACCATAAGCATAGGATAGATTTACATCCTGTAGATATAATGGGTGAACCACACCCTCCAATTACATGCATGGGGCAATGTACAGAATTGCAAGTGAATATCTACAGTAGCCGAAAATGATTGATTCCATTTTAAATGTTTTGGATATTAGGTGTTTGTAGAGGAAATGGCATTGAAGTAAAGGGTTGGTCATGATTGTATTGTATGGTGGAACATTCATAAAGGGACAAATGACATATATTCTTGTTGTTACTTGTGTTAGTGAAATAAATCGATAGAATTGTTGCATAATACACAGTCAAAAGTTCTAACGACTTTTTCATCTGGTACTGCCAATGTTCAAATCATCTTGACTATAGTTTTACAAGAAGCAGGTCAGAATAATGTTGGTAATGTTGCTTCTCTTACCATTTTGTGACACTTTTTTGATGCGATAACAGAGAGACTGGAGCTGACATATAAATGGATTTTTATTGAGGACTGGTTCCCTAATATTACCAATGTTATTATATTATGAATGATCATATTTATCTGTTGTGTTATTGCTTTGAAGGGACTATCAAGCTTCAGTTCAATTTCCGGTGCAATTAAACACTCGTGACTCTAAATTGGTATTCAATTAACTAATGCATATTAAATTAATGAGCATATATAAAACCTATGGTTATAGCAAAAGGGCATCAAGAGGAACTCAAAGGGTTAGCCTAAGTTATAATTGAGTTTGTGATAACATGGCTCTTAAGATGCTGTGTCACGATACATTAGTTTAGGACGTAACTAAACACTGCTGTTTTTAATATATATGGATGACTTGGTTGCAGGACTACAAGCAGAACAAAACTTGAAAATGTATTAGATCGTAAGAAGATAGCTATAGGTTTAGCTATATAAATCAATCAACCTTTATTGTCATCTTGCAAGCAACAGTTGTACAGTGCAAAATGAAAAGACGTTTCCCAGTGAATAGCGGAGCATCGCACATGAAATTTAAAACATTTCACACATAATAACACTAAAAACAATCCAGTCCCTGATGGAACAGTATAAATAGTTAAAAGCAGGTAAAACACAATATTAAAATACAATAAACCAATCATAAAAATGTCCGGGGCCGCTGATTTGAGTGGCCAGGGCCAGTTATTAAAGTGTCCGTGCCAGCCGCAGAATCAAGTGACTGTGAGTACAGAGTGACTGTTTAGCAGCCTCACAGCCTGTGGTAGGAAGCTGTTTAGCAGTCTTGTAGTCCGGGCTTTGGTTTAATTAGGATATAAACTGGCTGGTAAATGAGTGAACGCATGCAGAATAAATTCAATGCAGCAAAGTTTGAGATGATTTTAGTAGAAAGAATAATGATAAACAAAAAAGTCCAATGGGAGTAATTTTGAAATAGAGGTGAAGGGGGAGGAGAACAAGATCTGGGAGTGATTGCACAATTTTTTCAGGATTGTGGAACAGATTAATAAATCTTGTGTTTTGTTTAAAATAATTGACATAGAACACCCAGTCAGTGAGTTTAATCTCAACCAATTTAAAATCACATCAACGCTAAAATATTCCCTATTGCCAAAGGTTGGCAACCAAAGGACATTGAACCAGAGATGACATTAGGCTAAAATATTTCCATGCTACATGTAGTTAGGATTTGGAATTTACTGCTTGATGTGATGGTGATTCAGAGTTAATTATTGCCTTAAAAGAGGAATAAAATAAATACGTGGACACATTATTATAGAAAAGTGAGGGATGTGGAAATAAGTGCATAAGTGATTGGATTGTCAGTTGAAAGACTTAATGGGGCCACTTAGTCGTCTTGTGCTGTCTTGTTTTATGATTCCATGATTTTTCAGAAACCAGCACAAATGTCATCCCATTCAAAACTATGAAACGCAATGGTCTTCTCTTGTTTCAATATGGTCATCTGTTGAAATGTTATGACTCAACAAAAAACAACAAAAGCCAATTTTTGTGCGAAATGTTTCCGATTAAGAAATGTCTCTGGAAAATATAATTGCCCAACCAAAGTAATCACTTAAGGGGTTGTTTGGTTTTAAAATGCATGGTTTCCTGTTTGGTTGTGCATTGATGTCACAGTGCTGGAGTCTGCCTGCTGTCTTTATTTATTTGCTGATTGTAGGTGTCTGCATGTTTATTTTGCAGGAGTGATAAGAAACGCTGGGTTCACGCACTCATGCCAAACCGAAGAACTAAATACGTTTCTCCCAGCTCATTGCATTGGGGTAAGGATTTATGAATTATTTACTTTACTGAAGTATCAATCAGGGTGAAATTTTGTCCCTCTTAATTTTCCTACACGGACATTAGATGAAGAGGGCACTCTGCTCCTGAAGTATTTTCCAGCAATAAGCAGCAAGACTTTGCTCTGTGCTGGAATTGTGTGTCTATGGTGGATCCCCATTCATTTTGCTTTGTGCATTCCATAAAAATTCAAAGAAGTATTATAATAGTTTTCTGTGTAGGAAGGAAGTGCAGATGCTGGTTTACACCGAAGATAGGCACAAAAAACTGGAGTAACTCAGCGGTTCAGGCAGCATCTCTGGAAAGAAGGAATGGGTGATGTTTCAGGTCGAGACGCTTCTTCAGACAGGTCTGGGGAAAGGGAAACGAGAGATATAGACGATGATGCAGAGAGATAAAGAACAATGAATGAAAGCCATGCAAAAAATAAATAATGATAAAGGCCATTGGTGGTTAACGGAGCTGTGCACTGTGAGGTGACGTGATGCCCCAGGAAAGAAATTGTGCGGAGGCCGAACTGGCATTTGGCGGGATTGACTACGAGTCCGTGGTCCTGGAGCCGCTGGGACAGCGCCCGCAGGTGCGTGTAGTGTTCCTGTTGGGTGCGGCTCGCAACCAGGATTAGAATTAGAATTAGATCCTTTATTGTCATTCAGACCTTTCGGTCATGAAGGACATTATGTTGCCTGCAGTCATACACAGAACCAATAATAACAAAACATACAATAAACACAAATTAAACATCCACCACAGTGAGTTCACCAAGCACATCCTCACTGTGATGGAGGCAAAGTCTCTGTCTCCGTCTCTTCCCTCCTTGTTCTCCCTCTGGGTGGGATGTCATCTAAGTAGATGAATATAAATCCAATCCCTGACCCACCATGTCCATCAGTCGCTGGAACCCCTGCGCGGCTTTCTTTAACCCGAATGACATACCTTGGTAAAGAAGGTGGGCCCCTCCAGATGGGCTGTGAAATCCTGGATCTGTGGAACCGGGTAGCGGTCTGCGGTCGTGTCCCGCGGCCGGCGTTCAGGCGCCAATAATCCCCGCATGGTCTCCACCCTCCAGGTGCTTTAGGGACCGTGTACAATGGGGACGCCCACGGGCTATCAGAGCGTCGCATGTCCCCATGTCCACATGCGCAGCTTGTCGGGCAGCAGCCTGCGCATCCGTGCATGTAATGGCGGTCCTGCGGTGAGAATATGGTGCACCACCCCACGCTTAACGCGCCAATAATCCCCGCCATGCGTGCTTCCCCGGGCGGTCGCATGGGGAAACGGGCTATCAGAGAGCGCCGCATGGTCCCCATGCGCAGTCGAGCTCCCGGAACTCCTCGAGCAGCGAGGCGTACGAGCCCTTGACTTCAGCCACCGCACTCGGCTGCGGGCTGGGCGGTTCCGAGGGTCGCGGGGTCGAGGGTCGCGGGTCGGGGTCAAGGGGTCGAGGGGTCGAGGGGTCGAGGGCCCGCGGGCCCGCTGGTGGAACGTGGCGTTCATCCCGCACGTCCACCAGAAGCCAAAGGCCCAGAGGAAATCGGCGCTCAGCAGTGGCTGGGCCACGTCCGCTACTTGCCAATTACTGGAGGATCCTGCAGGTGGGGCAGCAACCACATGGCCGTCTCTATTGGCTGAGCGCCCCGACCACGTAGAAATATCGGGTGGCATCGGTGACGATATTTTGGAGGTGAAGTTGGGCCTCAATGTGGGCGAACCACACTTGAGGCTGCTCTGCCCAGATACGGGGCAGTTTCAGGCCCACTGCGTTTTGCTGGCTGTCGGTCGGGGGTTAGCGGCGGCTTGCATGTTCGAAGTCCGAATACACGATGGGACTGACGGGGTCAACAATTTCGGTCAACAACGAGTCGGTTTTAAAAAGCCAAAATTATGAAGCTCCTTGGAACTGGGTGGAGCTCGAATGAATGGTTTACTAAACGCCTGCTTACACGCTCACGCGATCACATGACCGCGCCAGCCAATAGCGGAGGTTTGACATTCCCCAGGTGCCGCTACAATAGACCTTAATCAACTCGTCGCTCAATGCAAGCCGTCTCAGACTTATCCAATCTTTTTCTGCTTGTACTTCTTCAGTGCTTGGTCATCCTTGAAGGTCACCTCTGTACCAAGTCCAGTGTAACGTTCCTGCCTGGACTGCCCCAAAGGACAGTGTGTTCCAGGATTCAACCACCCTGTGGGTGAAAAGATTCTTCATCCAATCCCCTCCACGTCTGCTTTAAGGCACCTGTACAATGGGGAAAGGTTTCTTATTCTCACACCCATCCGTGCCTCTTCAGTACCTCAGTCAGGTTCCCCTCAGCTGCTCCCCCAAGCAGAACAAACCTGCTCCATCCACCCTTCTTGATTAGTAAGTGTGTTAGAGGTTACGGGGGAAAAGGCAGGAGACTGGGGTTTGGAGGGAGAGATAAATCCGTCATGACTGAATGGTGGTGTACAGTTGATACGCCCAATGGCCTAATTCTAGTCCTATCACTTATGACCTTATGACCTTATGACCCAGTGTCTCATAACTGAAATGCTCCATTCCAGGCAACATCCTGGTGAACCACTCCCCACCTACATTCTACCCTTAAAGCAGTGTAAACTGGATTTAAGTTTAAATTGTGTTGGCTAGGCATAACGGTGGGCCCCATCACAACTTACGCCATTGTTCTTGCTGCAGGCTAGATGCAGGAAGATTATTCCCGATGTTGGGGAAGTCCAGGACAAGGGGTCACAGTTTAAGGATAAGGGGGAAATCCTTTAGGACCGAGATGAGAAAAACATTTTTCACACAGGGAGTGGTGAATCTGTGGAATTCTCTGCCACAGAGGGTAGTTGAGGCCACACAGTTCATTGGCTATATTTAAGAGGGAGTTAGATGTGGCCCTTGTGGCTAAAGGGATCAGGGGGTATGGAGAGAAGGCAGGTACAGGATACTGAGTTGGATGATCAGCCATGATCATATTGAATGGCGGTGCAGGCTCGAAGGGCCGAATGGCCTACTCCTGCACCTATTGTCTATGTTTCTATGTTTCTATGTTCTTTGGGCATAAC
Organism: Leucoraja erinaceus; assembly: GCF_028641065.1. Classification (NCBI taxonomy): domain Eukaryota; kingdom Metazoa; phylum Chordata; class Chondrichthyes; order Rajiformes; family Rajidae; genus Leucoraja; species Leucoraja erinaceus. Next base: position 55,049,748 of record NC_073390.1, read on the forward strand.
CCAATTCAGCTTATTTTATGTTTCCCAATACATGGGAGAAAATGTCTTCATCTGATCATGAGTGAAAGACAGTTTTTGCTCTGCATTTTTATTGAACTCCTACCCTCATCTAAAATATATTGCAACAAAAAAAAACAGAAAGATTACATAAAAGCATTTGGTGTCCAAAGGTTTCTTTTTAATTTCTTTCATCATCCGATCATTAAAGCAATTATAATCTTTCCTTGCAATGTCATTTCAGGTTCACTTCCAATTTCATTTTGAACTCCTCCACAAACGTAGGCGTTCTTATCTGCATGCATTAAGAATTGGATAACATTCAGGCATGAGTTAAGAAATGACAAGGAATGCTTATCGCATTAAAGTGTCAGAAAATGACCACCTCTAGCAAGAGAAAATCTATCCACCTACCAACGTGGCATTCTATGTCAATACCAGCACCTAGTTTAGTTTAGAGATACAGTGTGGAAACAGGCCCTCGGGCCCACCGATCCACGCCGACCAGCGATCCCCACACACTAACACTATCCTACACACACAAGGGACAATTTACATTTATTCCAAGCCAATTCACCTACAAACCTGTATGTCTTTGGAGTGTGGGAGGAAAGTCAAGATCTTGGGTCACGGGCAGAACGTACAAACTCTGCACAGACAGCACCCGTAGCCGGGATCAAACCCAGGTGCAGGCGCGGCAAGGCAGCAACTCTAACCACTGCTCCACCAATCATGATCTATGTGTCTGAACAACACAGTAGCTACAAGGTCTAAACTAATGTAACAGCCTAGTCCATCACCTCCCACACTCACTACCTGGTCATGCACGAGAACACCTTTGTATTTAATTTTAGTTTTTTCTTCGTTCTAGAGATACAGCACATAAACAGGCCCTTTGGCCCACCGAGTCCGCACTGACCAATGATTCCCACACATTAACACAAGCCTAAACATACCAGGGACAATTTACATTTATTCCAAGCTATGCGTACGACTGGTACGTCTCTGGAGCGTGGGAGGAAACCAAAGATCTCCAAGAAAACCCACGCAGGGCACAGGGAGAACGAACAAACTCCGTACAGTCACCGCCCTTATTCAGGATTGAACCCGGATCTGTGAGGCAGCAACTCTACCGCTGAGCCACATTATCTGCAGGGTTCCCCTCCAAAGCCACACACCATCCTACTTTGAGAGGTCCTTCATCATCGCTGGGTCTGCGTATTGGAACCCTGTGAATATCCCTTCACCTGAAGGACCGCCGTCACTCAATAATGAATGGGCAATTAGTGCTGGCCTTACCAGTGAAGCCCGGATCCTGAGAAATGAATTTAAAATGGTTGGTGTTTTTTTCCAGATTGTCCTCAAGTGCAATGTATTCAGAGGTACACCGCACAGGAACCAGACGAACTGTCGCTGGAAGCTGCCGACATCCTCAATGTTGTCGAATCGACTTCTGATGGTAAATAGAACTTCTGGTTGGAATGTATGCTTCCAAACTTAAAGCCTTACTCAGTAACCTTACATTTCATGACCCTCTTATCTGCTTGATTTCTGATTATTATCCCACTGGGCTGCCAGGATTAGTAACAAAGCAGTTGACCAGGGTGTTCTCAGGTGCCAACTCTCTCTGACCCACTGAGTTACTCCAGTCTATCTTCAGTAGGCGCTGTTGTCTGTTGTCTGAGAAATGCCTTCTACTGAGAAATATGCCCATTCTTCATCAGGATCCAAAACATGTTGGGTTATGGGAACTTGTTTATCAGCTAACCAAGCAGTCTCCTACTGCTCCAAAATGACAGGCATGGACATGTCTGACTGGACATGCCATTTTGGTGTTGAAGGATAAGCTGGTGTTGAGACACTTGTTTATATAAACGAAGAGCCTTGAATCTACGCCAGGTGCCCACTCCATCATATCCTGGATTATGCAATTTCTGCATATCTCAAAGGGAAAAATGCCATGGCAACTAACACAAAAAATAGGTCAGAATGTTCTGAAGGATGGGAAATGGGAGATTAAAATAATGAGAAAAGTCAGTGTATTAATCAGTTCAAGGTAAATCTGGCAACATTCTTAGATTCAACATTCTCATTGCAATTTATAATGGAAGGTCACAAACAGAATGTGTCCAAGTATTTCATATTGGCAGTCAATACTTTGACAGGTTGTTTTGTGTGTCTGTGTTTGATGAAAAACTCGTATTGTTGTGTGGGAAGAAGAAATAAAGGTCTTGGTTAGTGGTGAAGATGGTGATTTGTCCACCACAAAGGACAGTGCCAGCTGGAACTGGAGGGGCAAGCCATGCAGGAGGGAGATTACTGGGGTGGGACATTGGGACAAGATGTAAGAGTGTTAGTTGAATCCAATTACCAGAATGAGGTCACATGCAAACTGGGGGACCAGCACCTCACATTCTGCGTGGGTGGCCAGCAACCCAACAGTTTGAACATCAAATTCTACAATTTTAGATAACTTCCGACAACCCTGCCCCCTCCCCCTTCCCTCCCACTCTACCCCCATGTCTTCCCTCCCCCCCTCCCCACTGTGACCCACCTGGACTCACACCTCTTCCTCCCATCCCAAACCCCTCCACCACCTGGGCTTGTTTCCCATCTCTGGCCTTTGTCCAACTAGTGTGAACAAGTGATCGATCAATGGTTGGTGTGGACTCGGTGGGCCGAAGGGCCTGTTTCCACAATGTATATCTAAACTAATCAAAACTAAATCTAAGACATGAATGATAATCAGGGACCTATAGATTGTGAAGTCCATATTTATTTATTCTGGGTTCCACTGTCAGTTGTATGGTAGATTCTTGGAGGACACTGGACATGTGGAATGCCTGCTAATAATGTGCAGTGCATGGCTGGATAGCATGTGGGGAAGGGACACACATGAACAACTGGCTTCTCACATTTCTGTTGTATGTAATGGAGCCTCTCTGGCGCTATTTCAACAGCCTGGTGCGATTGACATTCCAAATGGAAGTCAATGACCCAAATGGTTACTGCTCTACCACACTATGACCCTTTAACACACTTCCACGAGTGCCTCAAAATTCTGCCATGTTATTGCAAGATATGATCATGAAATATCACATGATATCCCATGTTCAATTTATTAATATATTATCGCAAATGAGAGGCAAATTGTCGGCAGGTTTTGAAATATTTCTTTACAGGACAATTATTTCCATTAATTATATAATTTACTAAACTAAGTGGGACTCATTGGGTCCCAGCATCACACGGGAGGGCTGGTCACCAACGCAATATTCCACCTCTCCACCAATTTCAATATTGCTCGCCGGGGGGGGGGGGGGGGGGGGGGGGGGGGGCTTTCTGTTGCCCTAGTATGGGTGTTGCGGGCCAAAGGTACTGGTTTCCAGAAAGCTAGTAAAGACATTGTGGGCCGAATGGATTCTTGGGCTGGCAGCCACCCGACAACCAAAATCATTTTGTGAACACAAACTTGTTAAAAAAAAGGCGAGGCAAACAATTGGGCAGCAGCCACCTGACAACCAAAATTAATGTTGTGAACACATACTTGTTAAAAAGCCGAGGCAAACAATTGGGCAGCAGGCACTTTACAGCCGAATCGAGGCGACTCACCGTGGAGTAGACATGCGTTCAGTGTTATTCACAGCTCAGAGAGCCGTAACCCTCTCACTTCCTGGATCTGGCAGAGACTGAGTGAGGAACTACACTTCCGGTTTTTATAGTCCCTCCCCCTTGCCACCAGTGGGGGCAGCAGAGCGAATGGCAATTTTTTTAATAAACATTAATATCTCTCTGATTTTTCATCGATGGGAAATATGCTCCGGTCACGGAAGGCAGAGGGGGGCTCTGAGCGAGGTGGCCAAAAATGATGCCCCGTAGGTGGCAGCGTTCTCTCGGAAATCGCAGCAGAGTGGGCCAAAAGCGGTCAAGATCAGAGCTTTAGTAATATAGATTTGTTTTAAATATCTCCCTCTGCGACCTTAAGAAAAGGTTGCTTTTATGATTGGTTTGACATCATTTTCATCTTATGAAATGTTTTATGTGTCATTTTAATGTTTTATGTGTCATTCCTAACTGTCACTGTATGTCATGTTGTCACTTGCGGGCGGAGCACCAAGGCAAATTCCTTGTATGTGAATACTTGGCCAATAAATTTACCCATTCATTCATTCATTCATTCATTCATTCATTCATTCATTTATCTTCACCCCAAGTAATGGATATGGTGCAAAAAATGAGTAAATTTCTTTCCCTATCCGTGTTGGAAGTGCCATAAACATCACAATGAGAAACCTTTCTCCCCTGCCCCCTCCCCCTTTCATTTCCCCACCGTGGCTGCTCCTGAACCGGTTCCAACTCTCCCATTCCCCCCCCCCCCCCCCCCCCCCCCCCCCCCCCCCCCCATTCCTTTCTCCAGTTTCACAATTTGAGAAATTCTCATCCACGAGCTTCAGAATTCGTAACTCTTTATCATCTTTTCATCTCTGGCCTTTGTCCAACAATCTGCCTCTCAAACCCCCACCTGTGTTGCCCGTGTTCACCTAATACGGGCCATGCTATGTTCCACCCCTCCTCTCTACCAACTTTCATTACCGCCCACTGCAATCTGCCTGAAGAACCAAGAATAACCAACCGGTAATGTTAAATGTACGCCAAACTTCACAGCTGTGTATCTGTGGCTTATTAAAAGTTGTCTGGCTTTTTTGAAGTTGTCTCCCCTTTCCCCCCCCCCCCCCCCCCCTCTTCCCCCCACCCCCTTGGTGCATTGACGGGCCTGTTTCCTTGCTGTATCTCTGAACTAAACTAAACTAAGTCTTTGCCCGTTGTACTCTGAAAACTGGTAAAACTTTGATATAAACAAGCTTGTCTGTCTCCATGTCACATCCATCAGGCTGGATACTAGGAGATCGCTTGCACGATGGAGAGAAAGGCTGGTTCCCAAACCTCATGGTCGAAGAGATCAAAAATCCACAGCTCCGAGCTCAGAACAGAAAGGAATGCTACCGAATCTATAAGGCGGAAGAATGCCATGGCAATAAAAGCAAAGAAGGGAGAAAATTAACCAGCAGAAGTGTGATCCATTAGCGGCAATGGAATCTTTGTACTTTGTTCAGCTTGTGTTTTTGACAGATCGTGAAACTTCCTCCATTCTGCATGGCAACGCTAGCAGTGAATATTTTTGCCAGAAAACTGCAGATTGTGAACCGTTTGTATTTCATTCACAAAATGCTCCATCTCTTTAAATTATTTAATCTACATAGTGAAAGCAGGATTGCAGTGAATACATTTCATCTACAGATTGTAGCTACTAAACGCAATGAAGGGTGATTATTTGGATTTATTTTATCCAACCAATGTTCAATTCCAATTTAAATGGCAGCTATTCAGACTGAGGAAAAAATGAATACTTGAATCAGAATAAAACTGCCGCATCTGAATAATATTTAAATGGAAAAACTTAAGAGGATGAATTTTAAGACACAAAGCCACAGGTAGAACTGTAAAACAAATCCATTAAAATTATATCCCAATAATATACTGAAAGCTGCAAGTTTCTTTACATTAACGGTGAAGGTGAAGTAAACTATTTATTATGATGCAATAGGATTTCTTATACAAGTCCATACTGTTTGTGTACAGCATGGAAACAGGTCCTTTGGCCCACCGAGTCCACGTCGATCATCGATCACCCACACACACAGGTTCTATGTTATCCTTTGGGATGTGGGGGGAAACTAGGAACAGAGGCACCCAAAGTAACAGGCAGAACATGCAAACTCCACACAGACAGCACCTGAAGTCAGCGTTGAACCTGGGTCTCTGGTGCTGGGTAGAGGTAGCTCTACCATCTGTGCCACTGTGCTGCCCGAATAACAAATTGGATAGGAATTTACCACAAAGGAGTTTCCATTTGAGAAATGTAGTCGGCATATGTTTAATTCTGAACATGAATCTCTGGCATTATTACTTGCTGTTACCTCCTTCAATTCAAACTGAAGCACTAGGTGACAAAGGGCAAAACACCTTAATAATACATTTGGGGTGAAAGAGATTATATCCTGTACCCAAGATGTCCATGAAAATTCATTCAATTTCATAATAAACCTTGTAACTATATCCATGAATGCAAAGTGTGTGCATTAAAGGAAAGAGTCGAAAGCAAATCACAGTTTAGTCTTTCTCCAAAGGCCAAAAGATTAAAGATAAAGTATTGGCAACAAAAACTGATCTTGGTTAACCTGCAAAGGCCACTGGGCTTTAATTAACCAAAGAGAACAGGCTAGCTGGGCGATGTTGCAACAAATCACCACCTCAGTTGAGGGCCATCAGCTGCAAAGTTCATTGTGTACCAGAGTCTCGACACCAACTGAAGGGGCGTTTAAAAATGAAAATATCCTGCATGTGACTTGGATCCGAGGTCAAGTTGGTGCCATCCGATGGCCAGTGGGTACAAAGCTCTCAAGATGGGAATGAACGGAGGGAGTGACTGGGGACTATGATGTGGTCAGGGATAGGATGGAGCAAGACTGTAAAAGGATTGTACCTAAGTATTGGGTCCAGGAGGATCAAACAGATGTCCCAGGCACAACGATGTTTTCATGAGTGAGCGGGGGTGGTGGTGGACTGGATACTGGGATGTATGTGGTTAATGTTCGGTACAAAGGCCTTCATTTGAGGTCTCTGGGCATTGTGACATTATGTTTCAATGAGGTTAGGGCTGGGCTGGTATCAAGAGGTCAAAGGGAGATTGGAGTGTAAGAGGGAAGCATTCTATAGTGTTCTACAGGCCTGGTCTCAAGATGAATGAAACTGTTCCATCATTGGGATCCTGTTTGAATTGAGTGATGATCCTCTCCATCACAAAACATTGCCTCCATCACCTAGTTTGCATTTGTTCTGCCGGACTTGAAATGCTTATCCATGCTTTTATCTTTAGATTTCAAAACAGCAATGCAATAATCCTACGCTCACTAAAACCTACATTGCCAGAATCTTAACTTGCACCAAGGTTTCCTGGTGTGTCTGATTCAAATTCTTGACTGAGCAAGGACTGGAGTGCAGCATTTACCATTTCACAGATAAAATTTTAAGGCAAGGCCCTTTATATTCTCTAACTTGAATGCTTGACATGCCTGGCACTACTTTGGAGCAGAGCAGAGAAGTTACATCCTGTTGTCCTGGACAATACTTGTTCTTCAATCAACATCAGTAAAGGAATATGAGGATTGGGGTGGCATAGTGGCGCAGCGGTAGAGTTGCTGCCTTAGTGCCAAAGACCCTGATCCCGACTATGGTGCTGTCTGTACAGCCTTTGTATGTTCTCCCTGTGACCACATGGGGTTTCTCTGGGTGCTCCGGTTTCCTCCCACACTACATGTCTGTAGGTTAATTAGCTTTGGTAAAGTTGTAGATTGTCCCTAGTGTGTAGGATAGTGCTAGTGTGTATTGAGTGAACGTTGGTTAGCATGGACTTGATGGGCCGAAGAGCCTTTTCCCACACATTATCTCTAAAGTCTAAAGTAAATTAAAGCAAATTGCATTGTTGTTTGTAGGAGCTTCCTATTTGCAAATTGATTGCAGGTTTCCTACCTTGCAATCGTGACTGTACTTCAAAAGTATATCCAGCTGTAAAATACTCTGGGATGTCCTGAAGATTGTGATAGATTTGGACTAAAATAAATGCATGTTGTCCTTTCTGTAGTTTACCCATGGTGTCAGTGGAGCTGACCATTAAGAAGAGGAGAAATGATATACATGTAACAGCAATGTGAAGGAAGACACTGGATTTAAGGTCTCTGCAGCTTTAACTGTGTCATAAATGGGAGAAATACCATAGCTCATCATTGAGTCAATGTTATCAGATGCATGCGAATGTTACAATTATTTGGGGCAGATTTTCCTTTGGGCATAAATAATGAATGAGTGTCTTCCCACGCCCATCCCTCTACATACATGCAAAGGAAACCGAACAGTCAATGTTCTATGTGTAGGAAGGAACTGCAGCTGCTGGCTTGCACCGAAGATAGACACAAAATGCTGGAGTAACTCAGCGGGTCAGGCAGCGTCTCTGGAGAAAAGGGATGGGCGGCATTCTGGTCAAGATCCTGGTCGGCAGGAGGGTCTCGACCCGAAACGCCGCCTATTCCTTTTCTCCAGAGATGCTGCCTGACTCGCTGAGTTACTCCAGCATTTTGTGTCTATGGTCAACGTTCCATAATTGGCCACATGTTAAAGCGGTGCTGCACACCAAGAGGTTTCGAGTAAAATGTTGTAAAAAAATGACTGATATAAATATTGTGGTTCTGAATTAGTCATGAAGTGACTAGTAAGTATTCATAAAACACATCTCAATAAATACATGTAAAGTGAGAACAGAAATTGCCATCTTGCATTGTAAAACTGTCTTAGCAAATTGTGAAGAGTTTTGTCGATCAAGTGGTCCTTTTACACAGATGTGGAATTTTTGTAATCATGTTAACGATTAAAATAGCAGTGTTATAATAAATGGGTCCAGTGAAATTATTGTGGTTGAAAGTGCTTGTCAACTGTGCAATTATGCATGTTCATTTGATCTACAGTCCCTGCAGCGTTTGAATCGTTTCATCCTACAGATGATAAGTAGCACCAAGAGCTTAATTTAAGTCACACTGCCACAAGGCAGTATTTGGATGCTGCAAATATGTCAGATCAAATTCAACAATATCTCATTCATTCTCAAAAGCTACCATATGGAGACAGAACATTTGAGGATGTGAATATTTATCGCGAGACCGCCCACACTTAAAAATGTCGCTTCAATCACTGGTTGTAATAACTCAAACAGATTTGGAATACTGTCAGTTCTTAAGCATCAACGGCAGCTGGGAGATCGTACAGAAGAACAGAGGATGCCGTCTGAAGCATCAGTCTGAATGCTGACATTATAACTATGGATTAAAAACCACCCATACATGGGCATATTTTTCATAGCTACATTTGTCTTAAATAAATGGCTTACATTTTTTAATCACGTGACAAGCCTGATTACAGTATAAATATAGCACACTGAAACAAAAATCTAATCTGTAACAGTAGATATTTTACCACAAAATGTTGCATTATGACTCCCAATGTTTTTTGTTTTTTGTTTAGAATGTCATTAAATGAAGGCATCAAGTTTGAGCGTCCTCACCAATGTCTTGTACAACTGTAACAATACGTCCTAACTTCTGTAGCCAGTACCCAGACTGATGAAGGCCAATGAACCAAAAGCCTTCTTGACCACCCTATCTACCTATGATGCCACTTTCAACAAACCATGTGACCGCACTCCTAGATTCCTCTGCTCTAGGGCCCTGTCATTTACTGTGTTGGTCCTGCCCTGGTTTGACCATCCAAAAATGCAACACCTTGCACTGATCTGTGTTAAACTCCATTAACCGTTACTCAGGCCACTTGCCCAACTGATCAAGATCCTGCTGTAATTTTTGGTAACCATGTTCGCTATCTACGACACCACCCACTTTAATGTCATCTGCGAACTTACTAATCATGCCTTGAACATTCTCATCCAAATCACTGATATAAACAACAACTACAATTGTCCCAGCACCAATCCCTGAGGCACACCTCTAGTCAATGGCCTACTGTCCGAAAAACAACCTTCCACCATCAATCATCCTCTCTTTCCCTCCATGAGCAGCTGGCTCTCTCTGGACTCCATGAGATCTAACTTTCCAGAGCAGCCTACCATGCAGAACTTTATCAAATGCCTTGCTGAAGTCCACGTGGACAACATCCACAGCTGTACCCTCGTCAATCTTTTTGCTAACCTTCAAAAGGGAGGAGGAATGCTGTATTATCAGCAAGATGGAGGCCTGCAATGTTAGAGGGACAATATTGAGAGACCATTGACAATATTGCCACAGGGAGAGTATGGAGGGAACACTGCATTGTCAGAAGGAGAGTCCAGACGGAGCACTTGTCAAATGAAGAGGGAGTGCATCATTATTTGGGGAACAGAACAGAGAGAGCCCTGCATTGCCAGAGGAACTGTAGTGAGGGGGCAACACATTGGGAGAGGGATAGTATAGAGGGACCACTGTACAAATGCAGGTTCAATACTGAAAGGGCACTGCACTGTCTGAGGAAGACTAGATAGACCATATATCATACATCTGGTTGAATGTGGCTGTCAATGATTCAGTCTTGCCTTTTGCTCACATGTCGTTTCATCAATTGATTAGAATAGGGATGTTCGTGAATTACCCTCCATGAGTTGTTCTCCCCATCCATGCTTCCTTTAATAGAAGAGCAGTCATTTAATCTGGTTCTGGCCCCTTGTGGATCCCTGACTTTTCTCACTTTGCTGTTTGCAGCCACACCTGCAGCTAATAACCATATAACCATATAACAATTACAGCTGCCAATCATCCCCGCCTCTATACATTCGCTTTCCTATTTGAAGATGTCCCTCCTTCATCAAGTTTTTAGTCACTCATCCTAGTTGCCAGTTCACACCTCGATAATTCCCTTTGATTGTCCAGGACGGTGATGGCTATTTCCACTTGCTGTTTGTTAGCGGCCTTTAAACCTTCAGACTTTAGCTTTTAAAGATACAGCGTGGAAACAGGCCCTTTGGCCCACCGAGTCCGCGCCGACCAGCGATCACCCCCCGTACACTAGCACCATCCTACACACCAGGGACAATTTACAGAAGCCAATTGACCTACAAACCAGTACTTCTATGGAAAGACAGCACCCGGAGAAAAGCCACGCAGTCACAGGGAGAAGGTACAAACCCCATACAGCCAGCACCTGTTGTCAGGGTCAAAGCCAGGTCTTTGATGCTGTAAGGCAGCAACTCTACCGCTGTGCCACTGTGCAGCCCAAAGCTTTTAGTGTACAATGCTTGCCAGCAAGAAATACTGAAGGCACGTGGAACTTCAGCCACAGTCATTCAGCACCTTCGACAAGACAAGAGGAAGTTGGAATCATGTAGGAAAAGTTAGTGTGGAAGAAACATTGATTTTGTTTCTGTGGACCCTTCATTATCGCCTGTAGGCATTGTTAATGTCAAGGGGCCACAAAAATAATTTGTCAGTGCCCTTTGATGCACTTAGGACTGACCTTTCAACTAGTCTTCCGCAACATTGCACTAAAGCACCCAAATCCAGAAAAACATCCTATTTCATTTAAACCAGCCCCTCTTTCCACCACCCACCCATTCTTTTATCCCCTGAGCTTTATTTTGTTGAATCCTATTTAGTTTGGTCCACAGCTCATAACCTTGCTGACACGATGTTCAAATTATTTTCGAAGCATTTGAGATGAGGGTCAGACATTGCCTGGAGTTGCTGATCTGACCACAGATACCAGCCTCACATCTGCACAGTTATAGAAACATAGAAACATAGAAATTAGGTGCAGGAGTAGGCCATTCGGCCCTTCGAGCCTGCACCGCCATTCAATATGATCATGGCTGATCATCCAACTCAGTATCCCGTACCTGCCTTCTCTCCATACCCCCTGATATCCTTAGCCACAAGGGCCACATCTAACTCCCTCTTAAATATAGCCAATGAACTGGCCTCAACTACCCTCTGTGGCAGAGAGTTCCAGAGATTCACCACTCTCTGTGTGAAAAAAGTTCTTCTCATCTCGGTTTTAAAGGATTTCCCCCTTATCCTTAAGCTGTGACCCCTTGTCCTGGACTTCCCCAACATCGGGAACAATCTTCCTGCATCTAGCCCTTAAGAATTTTGTAAGTTTCTATAAGATCCCCCCTCAATCTCCTAAATTCTAGAGAGTATAAACCAAGTCTATCCAGTCTTTCTTCATAAGACAATCCTGACATCCCAGGAATCAGTCTGGTGAACCTTCTCTGCACTCCCTCTATGGCAATAATGTCCTTCCTCAGATTTGGAGACCAAAACTGTACGCAATACTCCAGGTGTGGTCTCACCAAGACCCTGTACAACTGTAGTAGAACCTCCCTGCTCCTATACTCAAATCCTTTTGCAATGAAAGCTAACATACCATTCGCTTTCTTTACTGCCTGCTGCACCTGCATGCCTACCTTCAATGACTGGTGTACCATGACACCCAGGTCTCGCTGCATCTCCCCTTTTCCCAATCGACCACCATTTAGATAATATTATCCTTCCTCTTGGTTCAATTCTGACATATGTCAGTGTTAATGGCTCTGAAGTGGATGAGAAGTTGGCTCCCTGGATGTGTGTATTTCGTCCCATGTACTTTCATCCGTAGGCTGCGTTTAAGAGTCAAGGGATGTTCATTTCTATTCAGGTGTCAGGGGTTATGGGGAGAAGGCAGGAGAATGGGGTAGATAGATCAGCCATGAATGAACGATGGGGTAGACTTGATGGGCTGAGTGGCCTAATTCTGCTCCTATAACATGAACATGAACAACCATGAACCTGTAAATTTGATCCAGTGTTTCTGGTGAATTGAGCAAGAGTGTTCATTCTACAGGTCAGGGGCTACAGTATTCATCTCCTGTGGCAAGGAACAGACCTCTCAAAGTAAGTCAAGGGAAAGGCATCACCTCAGGAATACATTTTAATTATGGCAGGTGAGATACATGGCATCAGCATTGTAGAGGATTATAGTACCAGCACTCATTCTATCTTGTTACACTGGTTTGGACCTGTTTCCATTGACTCCATTTATAGAGTGCATGGAGGTTCTATGGGATTTTATATCGATGATAAAGGCAAATAATTCTCCTATCTTCTACTGTATCTTCTTGAACACTTGCCAAACGAACTGCTGGATGAGGTAGTTGAGACAGGGATTCTTGCAACGTTTAAGAATTAGACAGGTACATGGATAGGACAGTTTTAGAAGGGTATGGGCCAAACGCAGGCAAGTGGGACTAGAGTAGATGGAACATGCTGGGCCGTGGGCAAGTTGGGCCTAAGGGCCTGTTCCACACTATGACTCTTGGACTCTCCATGACTCTACTCACCAATGTCTCAAACTGGTAAAATACTAACTGATACAACACATTAGTAAATCGGATTCTTCCCAAAATAGTTCCTTTTTTTATTGGCCGCATGTACAGAACGATACTGTACAAATGCAAGCCTTTCTTTAATGGTTAAAACATTGCCGTGACAGCTGGAATTGATAATAAAACAATTTTTGGAGCTACCAATAGAGGGCATCAAAACATCGTGGGCAAACGGTGGTAAATGTTGCCAATCACACAGAATTCAAAGGTTACACAAAAAAGCTGGAGAAACTCAGCGGGTGCAGCAGCATCTATGGAGCGAAGGAAATAGGCAACGTTTCGGGCCGAAACCCTTCTTCAGACGTTTCGGCCCGAAACGTTGCCTATTTCCTTCGCTCCATAGATGCTGCTGCACCCGCTGAGTTTCTCCAGCTTTTTTGTGTAACCTTCGATTCTCCAGCATCTGCAGTTCCCTCTTAAACACATAGAATTCAAAGATTGAAAGCTCATATGCAGTTTTATGATATTTGATGAAAATGTTCCATCTCATGCTAAATACAGAACAGTGACAGCTTATCTTTCTTTGGGCCAAGCTGCATGTTTGATAGTGTGGGAAGGAACTGCCTTAAATGCTGGTTTAAACTGCAGATAGATGCAAAACGCTGGAGTAACTCGGCGGGTCAGGCAGCATTTCTGGAGAGAAGGAATAGGTGACGTTTCGGGTCTAGACCCTTCTTCAGTTGTTCCTTTTCTCCAGAGATGCTGCCTGACCCATTGAGCTGCTCCAGCTCTTTGTGTCTAGTTCAAGGTAGCCCCATTAGGAATGTCGTCAAACAGAGTTTATTGTTGGTACACAAAAAAGCTGGAGAAACTCAGCGGGTGCAGCAGCATCTATGGAGCGAAGCGAACCCTTTGGGTTTCGGCCCGAAACGTTGCCTATTTCCTTCGCTCCATAGATGCTGCTGCACCCGCTGAGTTTCTCCAGCTTTTTTGTGTACCTTCGATTTTCCAGCATCTGCAGTTCCTTCTTAAAGAGTTTATTGTCATAAGCATAAGGAAGGTGGAGTACAGAAAGACTTGCTTGCTGCAGCATCCCAGGCACATACACTCAGACCACACTCACAAACAGAAATTATACACAAGAAATGGCCCATGGAATTCTGCAAGTAAAAATATAATATGAAGAATGAATACATAAAACAAGGCATAAGATTAAAACACAATAAGAAGAGAATAACAAGTCTAAGGTAGTACAAGAGGTAGTCTATGGCCAACAGTGTACCGCTGGCACTTTTGTTGTTTATGATGTATATGAAACACTTCGATGTGAATGTAGGAAGAAAGATTAGTACATTTGATTGGGCTTCACTTGGGTGTTGTTGGCTGATGGAGCTGCTGCCTCACAGTGCCAAAGACCCAGGTTCGATCCTGATCTCGGCTGCTGTCTGTGTGGAGTTTGCATGTTCTCCCTCTTAGTTTCCTCCAGCTCCTCTGGTTTCCTCCCACATTCCAAAGAGGATTTGTATGTTAATTGGCCTCGTGAGTAGGGAGTGGATGAAAAAATGGAATAACACGGAACTAGTGTGAACAGGTAAATGTTGGCCAGCATGGACTCAGTGGGCCGAAGGGCCTCTTTCAATGCTGTACCTTTCAATTAATCAAAACAGCTGTGCTGTAGGTGAGCATCATCTGTGAGCAGCCAGGTGACACGTCTTCACTGAAGTTTGAAGAGACTAAGGTTAGTGAAGGCATCTTGGCAGCTGGCCGGGAACTTCCACAAACCTGGATACAGACATGATTATGCACCAGCTGTGTATTGATCAGAGTCATAGTGTTTGAAGAGTACTCTTGACTGGGGTGTGGTAAAGTGAATTGGCTTGTGCATGCAGTTGACCTGTCAGTGCTTACAATGTTTCATTTAATTTAGTTTAGTTTAGTTTAGTTTAGTTTAGTTTAGTTTAGTTTAGTTTAGAGATACAGCGCGGAAACAGGCCCTTCGTCTCACTGAGTCTGCACAGACCAGCGATCCCCGCACACTACCTCTATCCCACACATGCACTAAGGACAATCTACTATTTTACCAGCCAATTAACCTGCAAACCTGTACGTCTTTGGAGCGTGGGAGGAAACAGGAGCACCAGGAGGCAACCAATGAGGAGAACGTACAAACTCTGTACAGACAGCGCCCGTAGTCAGGATCAAACACGGGTCCCTGGCGCTCTAGGGTAGCAACTCTACCCCTGCGCCACTGCGCTGCACAATGATTGACGCAGAGTTGACTGTCCGGAAAATAAAACCCTTGTTGAATGCATTTTTGGGGTTTCCAACTCAAGGTCGAACATAGAGTTCCAGTACGATCCAGCAGGTTCCAGAGGTTAACAGTTTAATACCGGTGATGGCTTTGGACTGAACCCAAAGGGGACAATGTCTACAGACACCTGATGCAACACCCTGGACCTCTGCAGTCACTGGTGTACCAACATGACAAAGGAAGCAGTGTCTCCCTGTAGAATCCGTGTGACAAGTTTACGCTCCTGTTTGCTCCATCTGTCTGCCTCTTGTACTGAAGTTACTGCAGCTGTTTCTGCCCCCTCTACTGTGCTCATTGGCTGAGGCTCCAAGTTAAACACCATTGGCAGCAACACATCAGGGCCTCAGCACAGTCCAGACATGCAAACTCCCAAAGCTCTGTAAGTAATCTCTCTGCCCAAGGGTTGGGGTTGTCACCTTTCCCAGAGGCAGAATGAAAGCAGCAGGAGGCATCAGCAATTGTTCGGGGAGAATTAGGCCAATTGGCCCATTGAGTCCAATCTGCCCTTCGATCATAGCTGATCTATCTGTCCCTCTCAACCCCATTATCCTGCCTCCTCCCCATAACCCCTGATATTGTTGGCACCATGAATCATGGGCATATTGCCATATTTCCTGCTCTGCTTTTTATATCATTTTCTTTGACGTACCCGCAATGATGAAAAGTTGTGAACCATTTCTTTAGCATCAAAGACACTCTCTCGTTCCCCTTATTTTGTACTCCACGCCACAGTCTCTTCAAGGCATGTGGACATTGAAGACTTTTCCCTTTTCTCTTCCATGGAGGTCATATGAATCCCTCCACCTATCAAGCCTTGTCTCACCTTTCCTCTCTTCTCTTTATACCAGCTATCTTCCCTTGGACAGGTACATGGGCTCTGATGCAGCGGTAGAGTTGCTGCCTTACAGCACTCGCATCGCCAGAGATCTGGGTTCGATCCTGACCACGGGTGCTGTCCGTATGAAGTTTGTATGTTCTCCCCATGACCTTCGTGGGTTTTATCCAGGAGCTCTGGTTTCCTCCCACACTCCAAAGACGTACAGGTTTGTAGGTTAATTGGCTTCGGTAAAAATTGTAAATTGTCCCTAGTGTGTGTAGGATAGTGTTGGAGTGTATAGGGATTATTGGTTAGCACAGACTCGATGGGCTGAAGGGCCGATTTCCGCACTGTATCTCTAAACTAAACTAAACTAAGCATGAATAGGAATGATTTCGAGGGATAAGTGCCAAGCTTGGACACATGTGACTAGCTTGGAGGCATCTTTGTCAGCAGGGATGAGTCGGGCCGAAAGGCCTGTTTCCGTGCTGCATATCTTTATGACTATGAACACATGGGAACACAACATTCTATGAAGTTGATGTACCGTGATGTCTGCACTGAAGGGATCATAATCATAATCTCACTTTATTAGCCAAGTATGTTTTGCAACATACGAGGAATTTGATTTGCCATAGACTCATACTAATAAAAAGCAAAATAACACATAAAACACATTTTAACATAAACATCCACCACATTCTCCTCCACATTCCTCACTGTGGTGGAAGGTGAACACAAAGTTCAATCTCTTCCCTTCTTTGTCCTCCAGCAGTCGGGGGCCTCTAACCTTCCGTTAACCGGACGATCTTACTGCCGTAGCCGGTGGTCAGGGCCTCCTCGTCAGTGCGATCAAGCTCCTGCATCGGGGGGAATCTCAGCTCCCCCGCGCCGGGCGATCCGACACCGTGTCGGGGCTGGTTCAACGTCGCGCAGATTTGGATCTTCCTGACTTGGTCTCTCCCAAGACTGTGAGCTCCTTGATGTTAAAGTCCACAGGCCGTGGTTGGAGTGTCCGATGGTAAGTCCACACCTCGCGGTGGGGCTCAACGTCAGTCCCGAGCGAGGCCTTCAGCTCCACGATGTTAGGCTGCAGAGTGACCGGAGATACGACCCACAAAACAATCGCGTCTACGGCAAGGTAACAGATTGATAAAACATTTCCCCTGGCCCACCCCCACATAAAACAAACCGGAGAACATTAACACAAACTTTTTAAACACATGAAACAGTTTTTAAAAGACGAAAAGGACAGACTGTAAGCGAGGCTGTCATCGAAGCGTCACCTAGTGGTATAAAATGATGATATCAACCCCATCAACGTGAAGTAATTGACAGAAACTAATCCAAGTAAAATTATTTTCAGTCGAACGAACCAAATGCATTTTTTTTTTAAATAATGCATGATATCATTCAGTTAATATAATCTTAAAATGTAATTTACCATTGATTAGTTTCTGTGCTTACTTTGTGACATGAAGTTTATTATGTAATTACCACATTCATTCTTCCAGCCAACTAATATTCACAGTTTACTTCTGCACCAAATGAAAATCTAATTCCTCAATGTGATATTGGAAGATATTATTCACAGATGTAGGGTGAATAGAATATAGCAGTGAAGTATCCGTTAATTAAAAAGGAATTCATGGCTTAGAGACTGGCAGCTTATAATCATATGATCGCGTGTTATTTTTAGATTGTAATAAAGTCACTTTATTTCAGCAAAAAAATTATATTATGCCTTTTCAAACTCTGTGGGTTTTTTTCAGTCAAAGAGTTGCAGTGTTTCATTTTGTTTTAGTAAAATGGAATAAGAAACATAAGCTTCCTAAGAATATTTTCCTGCAGTTTGGCCACACACCAATATTCCTGTTGAGAACTTAAATGCTTCATTAATAGCGCGTGTATTAAAATGGTAGATTACGTGACTTGTAATGAATATCGGATAAACTGTCATCTCCTCCAGTTAGATATGAGGAAGCCATTGTCTTTAAACATTGTGCCATTAGACCTGTACCCATCCCTCACTGTTTTCTCAGGCTGAGACTGACTCTTAGGCAACATGTCTGAGGAAGGATGTGCTGGCTATGGAGAGGGTGCAGAGGAGGCTTACAAGAATGATGCCAGGAATAAGTAGGTTAACATATGATGAGCGTTTGATGGCACTGGGCCTGCACTCGCTGGAGTTTAGAAGGATGAATGCGGGGACTTCATTGAAACTTACTGAATAGTGAAAGGCCTGGATAGAGAGCATGTGAAGAGGATGTTTCCACTAGTGGGAGAGTCGAGGACTAGAGGTCTAGGACTGGAGCCTCAGAATTAAAGAAGTTCCTTTGGGAGGAATTTCTTTAATCAGAGGGTGGTGAATCTGTAGAATTCATTACCACAGAAGCCTGTGGAGGCCACGTCAATGGTTTACTTTTAAGGCAGAGATAGATAGATTCTTGATTAATATGGGTGTCAGGGGTTATGGGGCGAAGGCAGGGAAATGGGGTTAGGAGAGAGATAGATCAGTGATGATTGAATGGTGTAGACTTGATGGGCCGAATGGTCTAATTCTGCTCCTATCCCAAGAAGAATAAGGTGACGTACCTCAACGACTATCGACCAGTGGCACTAACGTCTGTGGTGATGAAGTGCTTTGAGAGGTTGTTTTTGGTGCACATCAACTCCTACCTCAACAAGAACTTCGACCAAATACAGTTCGCATACCGCCACAACAGGTCAACGGAGGATGCAATTTCACTGGCTCTCCACTCCGCATTGGACCACTTGGAAAATAAAAACACTTAGGCTGTTGTTTATAGACTACAGCTCGGCGTTTAATACCATCAACCCTTCCAAGCTGGTTACCAAGCTCATGGAACTGGGTCTCTGCGCATCCCTCTGCAATTGGATCCTCGACTTCCTCATCCATAGACCACAGTCTGTTCGAATTGGAGGAACCACTTCATCCTCAGTAACAATTAGTACGGGAGTACCTCAAGGCTGCGTGCTCAGCCCCCTGCTGTACTCACTCTATACTCATGACTGCGTAGCCGGCACAGTGCGAACTCCATCATCAAGTATCGCTGACGACACCACTGTGGTTGGATGAATCACAGTTGGGGATGAGTCAGAGTATAGATGTGACCAAATGGTGCCAGCACAACAACCTGGCTCTCAACATCAGTAAGACCAAGGAACTGATTGTGGACTTTGGTAGGGGACGGATGAGGACCCACAATCCTGTTCGAATCGTGGTGGAGAGGCTCAGTAACTTCAAATTCCTGGGCGCGCATATTTCCGAAGATCTTTCCTGGACCCAGCACACCGATGCAATAGTGAAGATGACACATCAGCGACTCTACTTCCTGAGAAGATTACGGAGATTCGGCATGTCGAAGCGGATTCTCCTAAACTTCTACAGGTGCAGGGTAGAGAGCATTCTGACCGGTTGCATCGTGGCCTGGTTCAGCAACTTGAACGTCCAGGTATGAAAAAGACTACAAAATGTAGTAACCACTGCCCAATCTTTGACCTCCCCACCGTCGAAGGGATCTATCGTAGTCGCTGCCTCAAAAAAACCAGGCCAAATTCATCAAGGACCCACACCATCCTGGCCACATACTCATCTCACCACTGCCATCAGGGAGAAGGTACAGGAGCCTTAAAACTGTAACATCCAGGTTCAGGAACAGCTACGTCCCTACAGCCACCAGGCTATTAAACACAATGACAAATACACTCTGAGCTCTGAACTACAAAAGACTATATTATTATTGCACTATATCTGTTATTTATTGAACTTTTTCTTTTTTTTCTCTTCCCCTGTTATGTACTATGTTTACATATTCAAATATTCTGTTGTGCTGCAGCAAGGAAGAATTTCATTGTCCCATCCGGGACATATGGCAATAAAACACTCTTGACCTTATGTTAGCCTCCGTGGCATTACTTTCTGTCACTCAGTTCTAAGCCACATATTTTCTATCGTAAATGCCACTTACTTCTATATTTGTTAATGATATTTACCTCTATTCCAATGAGCCATTCGCACCATTTCATTCAATTATCCCTTGGCCTACCATCCTCCAGTCTTTGTCCCATGACTGGTGAGTCAAGTCATTCAGTACTTCAGTTTCAACATCCACCCTGACTTCAGAGTTTGTGAATGTTTTGCATAAACCCAACATATCATTACACTTTGGGATAAAGGTTATATAAGCAGAAGGAAAGATGTAACAATTGAGAAACACATGGAATGGAAATATCAGATTATGTTGTTTGTTATTTCAGTACATGAGATAGGTAGAATAACAACAATTAAAATACATTTGGTCAGGTATATAGATAAGAAAGGTTTAGTGGGATATGGGCCAAACATGAGCACATGGGGCCCGATTAGGAACTGCAGGTGCTGGAATTTTGAGTAAAACACAAAGTACTGGAGTAAGTCACTGGTTCAGGCAGCATCTGCGGAGGGAATAGATAGGCAATGTTTCTGATCTGGACCCTTCTTCAGACATGGATGAGGCATCTTTGTTGGTATGGACGAGTTGAGCCACAAATGGGTTAAACCTCTATTAAACTGCACCTTCAATTTGTAATACCAACTGGGTTTTCAACTCTTCTCATGGACTGGAGTGTGGTGGAATCTATAAATGTGTTTGCACCCCTCCAATTCCTGATTCTTCAGCATTCCTGACATTTATCCTATCACTATTGCCTTCAACCTCCAAACGTCTATGCTCTGGAATTCCCCTCTGCCCCCTAAACATGCTCTCTCATTGCTTCTCTAAGGTCATCTTTAAAGCCTAACATTTTGCTTTTGTTTACTTGCCAGTTAGTTCCTTCTGTGGCTTGGTGTCAAATTGTGTTTCATGAAGCTCCTGTGAAATGCTTCATTACATCACATGTGCTATAAAGAGAACATGCTGTTGCTTAAGTTATGGCTGATATTATCTTATATGATATTATCATATCTGATATTATCTGATGTCATCTTCAGGAGGAAGAATGGGCAGAAGGTTTCTGCAATCCCTACGTACATACCTACCTTGTGGCTTGGACTGAATGGAAATTGAGTTGGACCGGAATGGTGTTGACCTAACAATCAGTGTAAAGGATGAAAGTCAAGTACTGCCTGGGTTACAGGCTCGTGATATAATAGTTCAGTAAATCACCAAGTGAGAGATTGATTCACTGTTATGTCATTGTGTTTTCTCTTTAACAAAAATTGGAACAAAGATCTTTGTTATTAACTGTTCTGACAAAGAATGTTCCTGGAATACAGAACCTTCCCATTGGCAACCAGGAAACATACAGGAAGAGTTGGAGAAATAGACCTGGTCCAAGGGGCAGCACGGTGGCACAGCGGTAGAATTGCTACCTTACAGCGCCAGAGGCCCAGGTTCGATCCTGACTGCGGGTGCTATCTGTGTTCTCCCTGGGACCACGCGGGATTTCTCCGGGTGCATTGGTTTCCTTCCACATTCCAAAGATGCGCAGGTTCGTAGGTTAATTAGCTTCTGTAAATTGGCCTCAGTGTGTAAGATAGTACTAGTATACAGGTGATCGCTGATCGGCATGGACTCGATGGGCTAATGGAGAGGCGACTTTTTCCAGGTCGCCTCTCCCGTGGCCTACCATCAAGGATCGGCGAGGTCTTTCCCGGAGACGTGCCCGGGGCTTCAGCGGCAGACGCAGCGTGGACTCGGCGTGGAGCGGGTGAGCCCTCGCTGGGGCTCGCCGGAGGGGAGTGCTCCGTTTCACTGGCCCGGGGCAGCCGGCAGCCTGAAGTCGCAGCCTGAAGCCGCGGTCTGCAGAGTTCCAGCTGCTGCGGCGTCTACAGCCCGGGATCCCTCGTGGGGGACCCGGGGGAAGAAGAAGCCGCCATTGCCGGCCCGCGGATAACTTCTACCGCGGGCCCCGCATGGACTCACCATCACCCCTGGAGGGGAGCTTCGACCGCCGGCCCTGCGGTCTACGGTGCTTCTGGCTGCGGCGTGGACTTTAAATCTTGACCGCCGGCCTGCGGCCTACACAATCTTGAAGCCGCGGTCACCGGTGAGGAAAGACCGATCCTGGACTGGACTCTGGACTCTGGTCTTGTCCACAGGGGGGGGGGGGGGGGGGGGGGAGGACCCTTCCCCCTCCCCAAACACTTTTTTGTCACCCCACCCCCACCCCTACCCACAGGTTGCTCTGCAGGTCTCAGAGATGAGCAATTATATTACAACCAAACATTGCTATCCAAGTTCCTCTGTCATACCTGAAATGGAACGTTTCATCATAGAATCATAAAGTCATAGAGCATGAAAACGGGCCCTTTGGTCCAACATGTCCCACCTGCCTGCGTTTGGCCCAAATCCCTCTAAACCCGGCCTATCATGTACCTGTCCAAATATTTCTTAAACGCTACGATGATACCTGCCACAACTACCTCCTCTGGCAGCTCGTTCCGTACACCCACCACCCTTTGCGTGAAAAAGTTTCCTCTCTGGTAAATCTTCCCTTCCCTCACCCTTAAACCCATGTCCTCTATGTTTCATGAGGAAAGATGTCGTCCCATGTTCTACTGATGTGAAAATCATTTCAGTGACATAACAGGAAGTGCTGTGCTAAATTTTCCAAGTGAGATGATACGATCTGGAAATGATCATTTACATGCTTCACACACAAAAATATCATATTTCAACAGAATAAAGCAACATAAGCAGTGGTGAACTATTGCATTTCCACACATGTAACCTTTCCTTAAAATGTTAAAACTGCTTAATATGCTATGAGTTGCGTTGTTCCTGTTATGCAAACAAACAACAGACATGTTATAAATAGGAACATCCCTCAGGAGAGAGATTAGTAGTCAATTGATTTTCTTCTAATGATGTTGGCTCAGAAAAGAACATTAAGCCCTGTAACTGGGGCAATATGCTGCTTGCCCCAGAAGAATGACATAGGATTTTTAATTCCTTCATACATCTCCAGAATATGCAGATGTCCCACTTTAATATTTTATTTAAAGGATTGAATCCTGTCAATATAATTCTTCCCTCATGAAGTGTAATAAAAAATGTGTGTTTAGGCTCCACATTGAATCTTCCATTTATCTGTTTCCAAGATAGGATTGCCAAGTGATGATCAATGATAGAAATGTATTTATTTTATATGCTGTCATATCATGTGGAGATGAATGCAGAAAGTGTCCATACAGTGATTGGGTCAAATGGAAAATACATTTAAATCTTTAAGCAAAAAAAACCCATCAGAAACTATGTTCTTCATAAATATTAACCAAATTAACTTCAGATTGGAGCCAACCTTATACAATTTATTAATGACAGGAATTCAATCCTTTAAATAATATATGTGGGACATCTGCCTTTTCTAGAGATTTAGGAAGGTATTAAAAATGGCTGACGCAAAAAAAAATAGGATTTCAATTGATGTCTGTAGCAATTATAGACTTAGGCTATAACAAAGTTTATATCAATCAATAAAATTAGATAAGATTACACATAAATACCATCAAGGTAAACTCACATACAATAATTAGCATTTGCTTGCCTGCAAAATAATTGTACCTAATTTGGACATTGAAGTAACTCATTGTCCAGAGCAGCATTATAGACAAAAAGAAAAGCTGATCAGAATGTGTTACCAAGGAACAGAATCTCAGTAGAGCTCAATCTCCAAATAAATGGTGTAGAATACGTTTATTATGTTTTATTTTGATAATTGTTACATAATTTATACATCCATTTTAAATTCCATCACAAATCGGGGTTTGTTGTGGTGGATCTCCACTCATTTGTGCTTGAGTGATGTGTCAAAGAGCACACTGCTCCACTGTCAGAGTAAGTCAAATTGGAGCAACAGCGCCCCATATTTCATTTGGAAAGCTTACAATCCAGCGGTATGGACGTTGATTTCTCTAATTTCATGTAAACCCTTGCATTCCCACCCCCCACCCCCCCCCCCACCCTCCCCCACCCCCCCCCCCCCCCTCCACCGCCCTATTAGTTCCACCATTCGCATACTTATATCCCTTCATTATCACTTCTCTCCCAGTCAACAATGTGCCATCATGGGCTCAACCCTTCCTTGATCATCTGTTGCTGGCCCTGCTTTGTTCTGGCCTTTTCTTACCTCCG
Organism: Leucoraja erinaceus; assembly: GCF_028641065.1. Classification (NCBI taxonomy): domain Eukaryota; kingdom Metazoa; phylum Chordata; class Chondrichthyes; order Rajiformes; family Rajidae; genus Leucoraja; species Leucoraja erinaceus. The sequence continues at coordinate 55,073,966 of NC_073390.1, forward strand.
GTTCCCTTCCCTCTACTTTCAATCTGAGGAAGGGTCACCCATCCTTAACCCGTTGAGTTACTCTAGCACTTTGTGTCCATCTTCGGTTTATACCAGCATCTGTAGTTCCTTTCTACATAAAGAGAACACAAAACTGAAAGGTTTAAGAAGCAACTGCAGATGCTGGAAAATCAAAGGTAGAGGAAAATGCTGGAGAATCTCAGCGGGTGAGGCAGCATCTATGGAGCAAAGGAAATAGGCGAAGTTTCGGGTCAAGATCCTTCAGAAGGGTCTCGAGCTGAAGCGTGGCCTATTTCCTTCACTCTATAGATGCTGCCTCACCCGTTGAGTTTCTCCAGCATTTTTCTCTACCTACAAAACAGAAAGGTAATTGCATTCACAACTGATGGACAACACAAGGATTGAATTGCACACTAAGTGGTGTTAATGTACTGTTTTTCAACATGATATGTGTCTGATGTTCTTTTGAGCTAGAGTTTCATTGCTTGCTGGATTATTTTTCATTTGGGTTGTAAGTGCTAGATTTTATATGAAGATTAATGGGAATGTCACAGCAAGAGAATTAACTTTCTCGATATAGACTAGGACTGCCAAAGGTTTGGATGGAGTGGAATTTGTCAAAAGTGTTTAGGAAATTGACGGGTAATATGTAGAGGGTTCTAGAAGGGAGAGGGCAAAACTTGACCTACTTTCCGTGAATTGGGCAGAGCAAGTAGGCAAATCTTTGGGAACCAGCAGCCACAGTTCTATTATCCTTAAAATAATTATGAATAAGAAGGCCTGGTCCACAAGTTAAATTTCTAAATTGGGGAAATGCCAACTTTGATGGTATTAGACAGAAACCTGCGGAGATTGGTAGGAATAGGTTGGTTGCCGGTGAAGGGACATCTGGAAAGTGTGATGCTTTAAATCCTGTGATAGTGAGAGTTCTAAGTAGGCAAGTTCCTGTTTGTGGGTTAGGTACAGACAGCCTGGATTAAGTGTAACCCATAGGGGATTGAGAAGGGAATCAGGAGGACAAAAGGGGCCATATGGAAAGAGCAGCCGCAAGTAGTTGAGGCAGGTATAATGACAACATTTAAAAACTTTCAACAGGTACATGGATAGGAAATGTTTCGAGGGATATGGACCAAATGCAGGTAAATGTGACTGGCTTAGATGTTCCACCTTGGTTACATGGACGAGTTGAACTGAGGGGCTGGTGTCTGTGCTCAATAACTTTACGACACTATGCCTGGCACAAAACGAACTAAGGCTATTTGAGACCGAATAATACGTGAAGTTGACAGGAACGTCTGTGTTAATATTTCAAAGTGTTAATTGAATGGAAAGTGATTGAAGAATGTTGGTGATTCAAGACGAGAAAGTATAATCGATCACAAAGGGGATGTTTGTCAGTATAATTGATTTTGTCGAACTCACAATATATGTTCTCCATTGTAATTCACTCCCTCACACCCTGCACCTTAAACACAGAAGTATTTCCCTCTTTGACATTGTGTTCACTTCTCTCTCTGCGATCACCACAAGTCTAGGAGCAGGGAGGTTCTACTGCAGTTGTACAGGGTCTTGGTGAGACCACACCTGGAGTATTGCGTACAGTTTTGGTCTCCAAATCTGAGGAAGGACATTATTGCCATAGAGGGAGTGCAGAGAAGGTTCACCAGACTGATTCCTGGGATGTCAGGACTGTCTTATGAGGAAAGACTGGATAGACTTGGTTTATACTCTCTAGAATTTAGGAGATTGAGAGGGGATCTTATAGAAACTTACAAAATTCTTAAGGGGTTGGACAGGCTAGATGCAGGAAAATTATTCCCAATGTTGGGGAAGTCCAGGACAAGGGGTCACAGCTTAAGGATAAGGGGGAAATCCGAGATGAGAAGAACTTTTTTCACACAGAGAGTGGTGAATCTCTGGAACTCTCTGCCACAGAGGGTAGTCGAGGCCAGTTCATTGGCTATATTTAAGAGGGAGTTAGATGTGGCCCTTTGGCTAAGGGGACAGAGGATGTGGAGAGAAGGCAGGTACGGGATACTGAGTTGGATGATCAGCCATGATCATATTGAATGGCGGTGCAGGCTCGAAGGGCCGAATGGCCTACTCCTGCACCTAATTTCTATGTTTCTATGTTTCTATCTTACTTTATCCATTGGTGCAATCTCTGCTTGAAGAACGTTCAGTAACCATATCTCTGGGAACTGGTCATGTGGGTCGATCTTGCTACCAGATGCCTAGGTTTTTTTTTAAAGACAAATAATAAGTTGAATTGGAATGCAGATAAATTGATGCTTTGATTGTAAGAATGACCTTTCCCCCAAACCACCGGTGAAAACCAGCGAATCATTCCAGTGAATGTCAGTCTGTGTGGAGAGATGGCTAAGAGTTTACTTCGTGCTTGCGAATTGGGGCAGCATAGCGGTGCAGCAGTAGAGTTGCTGTCCAACAGCACCAGAGACCATGGTTCGATCCTGACTCCGGGTGCTGTCTATATGGAGTTTGTATGTTCTCCCTGTGACCCTGTGGGTTTTCTCCGGGTGCTCCGGTTTCCTCCCGCACTCCAAAGATGTATAGGTTTGTAGGTTAATTAATTTCAGTAAACTCTAAAATTGTGTCTAGTGTGTGTAGAATAGTGTCATTGGTCAGTGGGCCGAAGGGCCTGTTTTAATATGAACCCGAGGGGCAGCATTTTCATTGGAGGAAATGGGTAGACAAAACTTTGGGTTGGGACTTTTATTCGAACTCCTGAAGAAGGTCCCGACAAGGATCTGCAGTAAGGTCCCAACATGAAATGTTGCCTGTCTATTCCCTCCACAGTTGCTCAATGTTCCACCAACACTTTGTTTTTTGCTCAAGATTCCAGCATCTGCAGTTACTTTAGTGATCTTTGATTGTAAAATATCTTGGTCTGGTCTGTGTTCCTGAAAGGTGTATCAAAGCACATTCATTGTGTCTTTATTTTATAAATCATAAACCTGCAATGAATATAAATCATAATGGGGATGATTGGGTTAATGAATGATGCTTATACTCGCTGGAGTTTAGAAGGATGAGGGGGATCTCATTGAAACCTACCGGGTAATGAAAGGCCCAGATAGAGTGGACTTGGAAAGGATGTTTCCAATAATGGGAGAGTCTAGAACCAGACGGCACAGGCTCAGAATAAAAGGACGTACCTTCAGAATGGAGACGAGGAGGAATTTATTTATCCAGAGGGCGGTGAATCTGTTGAAATCATTGCCACAGATGGCTGCAGAGTCCATGGCATTGGGTATTTTTTAAGTAGAGATTGATACGTTATTGAAGATAGATACAAAATGCAGGAGTAAGTCAACGTCAGATAGCATCTCTGGAGGAAAGGAATAGGTAACGTTTCGGGTCGAGACCCTTCTGCAGGCTGAGAGTCAGGGGAGAGGAAAACTAGAGGGGTGAGAAGGATTGCATCAAAGTCTACCTTCTGTGTAACCAGCATCTGCAGTTCATTCTTACACACATACATACAGTGTTGTTTAATAAGGATGGCAAAGGTTACAGGGAGAATGCACGGAAATGGGTTTGAGAGGGGAAAATAAATCAGCCATGATTGAATGGGGGGGGAGAAGGGTGAATGGGCTGAATGGTCACTCTAATTCTGCTCCTCTGAAACATGACCTTCTCCGGAGACGCTGGCTGCCCCGTTGAGTTAATGCACCACTTTGTATCTCTAGTTTCAACCCATCACATAGTTCCTGGCGGATAATCAATAAAACCTGATGTCCAGTAATGGTGTGGCCACACGTTGGTGAATACTGGACCAATTCACAAGGTACAGACAGTAACATAACATTCCCTGCTCTCAATGATTGGATTGTGTGACGTTATTCCACAGCAGTGTTGCTAATGGCCAGTCACTGTGGGTTCCGCCTCACTCACTCACTCACGAAGTTATAAAGCGGGCAGCGGTTTGGTTCTGAGTTGAATTAAGTGTTTGTAAGTTTCCCAGCCTGGGTGCAGGAGGCGATTTAAACTCTCACGTGTCGACATGGCATCGGAGGAGCTGGCCAAGAAGCTGCAACGCCGGCTGATGCTGCAAATGTCAACGGACAATGCCAACGGTGATACACTAGACAATAATATTCATCTGGGAGACGCGGAGGAAAAGCCAGTCACATGCAGTGCAGACACTGAGCTGTCCGCTAAACTGACCCGGAGACTGGGGATCAATGAAGGCATCACAGAGCCCAAACAGACCAAGGTGTTTAACCCTTACACTGAGTTCAAGGAATTCACCAGGAAACAGATTAAAGACATGGAGAAAATGTTCAAACAGTGAGTATTGGGCGATGCAGCGAGTTGTATCAGCTCGTGTTGTTAAATGTTCTGTAATATAACATCGGGGTCTCGGGGAATGAATGGGTCGCCTTTCTCAAACGTTACTTATTGTGTCATTGTTTCAGATGTCCTTTGTCATTCTAATGCTGACGTTTTCTAGATATATCTGTGCCAGTTAAAAGAACTTTGGAGTTTGTTTTTAAATACAAATGATGCAGTTAGTGAGGGAGGGGAGGCAGTTAGAGGGGGGTGGGGGGATGAAACGTGCCTGCAATGTTGTAGCGAGCAGGGGCTGGAGTTTCTGATCTTTCATCCATTCATTCTCCATCTGTCTATAATCACTGTCTCCCTCTCCCCTAACTCTCTGTCTGCAGAAGGGTGATCTATCTATTCCTTCTCCCCCAGAGATGCTGCCTGACCCGCTGAGTTACTCCAGCTTTTGGTGTCTATATTTCCTGGGCTTGACCTCAGTGTGTGTGTGTGTGTGTGTTTCTTCCACGTTATCCCGGGCGGTGGATCAAATGCAGCTGAACTCGACTGTCCGAGTAACTGCAGCCAGCCAGGAAACACCTGCCCTTCAATAAATGTCCCATTAATATAGATACTCCACCACGCCTACTTCACCGAGAGCTGCCCCATCCCTAGAGCCTTGTGCTAATCATTCACAATGAGCAGTAACACTCCCTGCTGCGGAGTGGAATTTGTAATTAATGATGCAGATCTGGGTGGGTGCGTCTAGAACAAGAGACGCTTCAAACCAGGGCAGACGATGCGCTGTTCCTCCCATCCCAATCATCCAGGGGAAATACAAGCTGTGTGCTTGCCGACTTTATTTTGGATTGGTGTAGTGTGAGTGATCCAACACTTACTTGGCTGTGTAAACACTGTGTCTCCGCCAGCAGTGTGTTACACACACACACACACACACACACACACACACACACACACAGACACAAGGTGCTGGAGTAACCCAGCGGGTGTTGTAGTTAGTAAACATTTAGATCTCTTGCCCCCATTCCACTTCCTCAGTTCCCCTGGCACGCTTTCAAAAATCAGGACACTAAAAACTATCATAAACCGGAGAAGTCTTTTGCAGAAAGAGAAGGGATTTTTTGTTGTTGACGAAGGGATTTTTTGTTGTTGAGGAAGGGTGTAGGTTTGCTGACAACCGAGTTGTCTGCTGGCTGCAGAGTTTGAAATATTCATGGACTTTAAAAAAAAATAATGAAATTTCAGTTCTGCAGTTTTTTTTATACAGTAATGAGTATGCAACCATGTAACAACAGTACATCTGTCAATGCCAGTGGCGTGGCTGGACACTGGACACTGGGCAAGATGTCTAGCCCACCTGGGCACTGGGCCCTGGGCAATGGGCACTGGGCAAGATGTCTAGCTCACCTAAACACTACACTAATGTTTGTTCTGCCGTATCTGCAGTTCCTCATGTGTTTCATGTGCAGTTCTCAAGCTGCCCAATGCAGTCTCCTACGCCAGAAATTCCCCACGGATTCCATGCAGAAATTCAATGACAAATGAGACACTGAGTAACTTGCTGCTGCAGCCTTAACCGTTGACTGGCCTGAAAAATCTCGGAGAAGAATTCTAACTTGATCTGGTCTTCTCTCCCTTCTTTACTGGAACTGTCTTCCATCTTGCCCCTTTTTTATTTCAAATCATCATTGTGTAATGGAGACACAAGCAGATGCTGGGGCCTTGGGGAAAACATGGTGCTGGAGGAACTCAGCCGGTCGGGCAGCATCTGTGGAGGATGTTGCCTGGCCCGAGTTCCTCCACTTTGTTTTCCTCATCAGATGATCCATGAGGCTTGACAACATTTCCCTCATCTCTGCCTCGGTGATTTCCATTCCACAGACTGGCAGACACAGGACTGAAGAAGGGTCTCGACCTGAAACATCACCCATTCCTTCTCTACAGAGATGCTGCCTCACCTGCTGAGTTACTCCAGCATTTTGTGTGTACCCACAGGCATACACCCTCGTGTCCACTTGTTCCCTTGTCATTGAGCAAAAACGAATTTCACTCTGCGTTTGCACATGTGACAATGCCAGTGACCATTTCTCCATCTATCATTCGCTGTAAATCCCCTCCTGTCCAGCAACAAGCAGCAGCTCATAGTCCTGTGCCATCTCAGGTTGAGATTATCCACCCGAAACTCCTCCACTTTCCCACTTCAGCTGCCTTGCCAACTGATCCTGCTTCCTGCCTCTTGACCCATGCTCTACTAAGCTGCTAGATCTCGGAACAACTGACCATTGTAAATTATTGCCTTTCCTTGACCGTCTATTCATAGATTGCTGCCATAATCAAGCATTGTATCATCAGCCTTGGTCCCTTGCAAATTGTTTATCTGCCTCCAGTTGCCTTCAGTTTTTTAATCAAGACTTTGCTTCAGACCTCAACCCAAAACGTCACCTATTCCTTTTATCAAGAGATGCTGTCTGACCCGCTGAGTTACTCCAGCTTTTTATGTCTATATATTCGGTTTAAACCAGCATCTGCAGTTCCTTCCTACATATTCAGTTTTTTAATGTTCTTTCCAAGGCATTGACATCTTGCAACTTGTGTTTGAATCGTGGCAATCAAGTTGTCTTTTTTCCCCAGCCTGATTAATCCAATTGTATTGAGAGCATCTCCAACACTGTCTTAGTTTGTTCTAGAATCCTGGGGTTCTAGTCTGGATTTTGTTTATTGTCCATTGGCATTTGACATGATCGTGTGTAGACGTGTGTGTTTCTGCGTGTGTCCAATGCTCAATCTCTACCTCTCTGGCACCTCTCCTCATTTGCCTCTGACTGACCACATATCTGACACAATGCAACATGAGCCACAATTTAATTTGGCTAAACGTTACTCCAACATCTGGCAGTTTGAATAATCAACTAAATGAATGGGTATAACATAATTCAAATTTGATTGAACAGTTAATGTAACATTAAAAAACGTTCAATGCATGAATGTGACATTCAAAATTCTGGAAGAACTGCTGAATGGTGTGCAACTAGTTGTGTAAGTTGTTTAAGAGGAACTGCAGATGCTGGAAAATCGAAGGTAGACAAAAATGCTGGAGAAACTCAGCGGGTGCAGCAGCATCTATGGAGCGAAGGAAATAGGCAACGTTTCGTGCCGAAACCCTTCTTCAGATTGATGGGAGGTGGGGGTGGTGGGGAGAAGAAAGGAAAAAGCAGGAGGAGGAGGAGCCCGAGGGCTGAGGGATAGGAGGAGACGGCAAGGGCGAACAAAATTGGGAGAATTCAATGTTCATGCCTGCAGGATGCAGACTCCCCAAGCGGAATATGAGGTGCTGTGGCTCCAAATGTAAGTTGCTTTGTTTCAAAAGTTAAATGACTCGACTGCTGCAAGACTGTCTGAACTAAATTTCAACAAAGTGCTTTTTTTATGACATTATCGGTCATGATTTTCAAGTCAATCAATGACTTTTCTAAATTAAAAGTCAACAACCTGCATAAATGTGCCTTATCGGGTTACCTATATCAATGGGGAGCTGAGCATGCAGTTCACTAACAATGCTGCTCCATATATGGTGCTAAAACAATTGTGGGTTAGGAAACTGCAAAAACTATTAACCAACAAGGATTTTCTTCTCCCATTTGCACTCTTCAGATTTTTAGCAGTTTTGCATTTGGAAGGAAAATAGGTTTTGCTGAAATGCTCTACCGGGGGACACCTGTGATTTCCAACTTGTATCCAATACACACACCGTCCCCTCTGTATCTAGCTTCTAGCACTCATTGTTTCCTGTGTGGATATAGTGTTCAAGCTTTGAAAGCAAATTGTTTCTAATTGAGCGAGGAGCCTTTGTCCCCACTTCACAATGTCCTTCAACCTGCAATCCATAGGATCAACTATAAATAGTTTGCTGCTCTTCAAGCTTTTATCAGTTGTGTTAGAAGGAACTGCAGATGCTGGTTTAAACTGAAGATAGACACAAAATGCTGGAGTAACTCAACGGGACAGGCAGCATCTCTGGAGAGAAGGAATGGGTGAAGTTTTGGGTCGAGACCCTTCTTCAGACCTATATTAGTTTGTTCTATTCACTGTAATCCACTGTGGGTCTTTTAAACTTAGTTTTAGCAGGAGGATCATGTTCAGATGAGTTCAGAATAAGAAATATATGTTTTGCTTTGTTACCAGTAAATCTTGATTTAATTGTTTTTGATTCTTAAGGTCCTGGATCCTTGCATTGTATCAAAAATCCCACACAAACATTGTTTGAAATATTAGTTTGTAAAACCTGTTTTGAATCATTTGTAGGTTCCATAGTCCTGGATACCAGTTGTTTATTTGATGAGTTGTGCTGAATAAGTTGGATGCCAAATTGCCATACCTTTTGATGTGGCTGACAACGTCATTTTGAAGACAAGCAATAATTGCAAGCTCATGTTTTACTTTCCGAACATCTAGCGCATAAATAAAATAGACACTATATTTAAAATAGATGAAATGGTTGAAACTTACCCTATATAGCATTTGTGGGGCAAGACTTTAGCCCTTGTCTTTTTAGCTTGCTATTCGCAGCATTTTTTCACTGGACACGAAAAATCACACTGCATTCAAACTAGCCTATTGAAAGGTCACGTGCGAGCAGCAGTTATATTGCAAACGCTATTGGCTGTCAAAGTATACAGCGGGATATAGATCTGCTGCAGAAATGGGTGGAGAAATGGCAGATGGAGTTTAATCAAACTGCAAGTGTGAGGGTTGCACTTTGGCAGGTCAAATTGAAGAAGGGGGGGGGGGGGGGAGAAATATATAATTCATGGCATGTCCCTTAACTGCATTGATGTACAAAGGGATCTTGGGGTCCAAGTTGATAACTACATTTTAGATAGACATATGGATATGGAGGGATATGGATCGCATGCAGGCAGATGAGTCATTTATTATGGCATCATGGACATTGTGGGCTGTAGGGCCAGTTTCTGCTATACTCTTCCGTTCTATATTCATATCATACCCAACATTGCAGTGTTCCAATCATTGAGGTTCTGAATATAAGATGGTCTCACTATGGCCTAGAATTGGCATTTTGTAACGAACTCTGTTGGTCTTGTTTATGGTTTGAATGGGGGAAGAGATCTATTCCACAAGAGGACACGGGTTTAAGGTGAGGGGGGAAAGGTTTAAAAGGAATGTGAGGGGTAACCTTTTCACACTAAGGGCAGTGGGTGTATGGAACAAGTTACTGGAGGATGTAGTTGAGCCGGGTACCATGGCAACGTTCTAACAACAGGTACATGGATAGGACGGGTTTAGACGGAAATTGAGCAAACGCAGGTAGCTGGGACTAGTGTAGATGGGACATGTTGGCTGGTGTGGAGCAGCTGGGCCGGAGGGCCCGTTTCCTCACGATGTACGGATGACTCTATGCATTATATTTATTTTACAATATTGATGTACGGTACTTAGGTTGTTGTAGGTTCGACATATTTAAAAATGTGGTTATCTTAGAACATCGAACAATACATCACAGGACCAGGCCCTTTGGCCCACTGTCTTATTTGGTTTTTTTCTTTAATAGTTGATTTTGCAACACGGAAACGGGCCCTTCAGCCCAACTCGTCGCAGCCGACCAAGATGCCCCATCTAAGCTATTCCCATTTGTCCCAGGTTACACAGAAAAGCTGAAACGGGGGTGCCATCTATGGAGCGAAGGAAATAGGCAACTCGTCTTCAGACTGATCAGGGGTGGGGGTGGGGGTGGGGACAAGAAAGGGAAAAGAGGAGTAGCCCCTGGATCTAGGAGACAGCAGGGGATTGAGGAAGGGGAGGAGACCAAGGACTAACATTTCGATGTTCCCCCCGGGGTGCAGACTCCCCCAACCATGAGGTGCTGTTCCTATCCGTACATCGCTTAAAGACCCAGGAATAAGGTATTTGTTTAATGACCTTGTCGTTTTTTTTTAAGAGTTTCTGTCAATGTGTTGTGAATATTCTGTTTAAAATTCCAGTTTCACTGTTCTATGTATAGACTTGCTTAATCTATACATAGACTGATATTTCCCCAAAAGAAATAATATGCTAACAACTAATTTAATCTTGAAATACATTCACACCTAGGGGGACTCGGTCATTTTAGTAATTTATGGTGGAGGAGGGGAACCCCCCGCAAAGTGGTTTTGACAACTTCAAGCGCGCGTAACGGATCTAGGGGATGGAGTCCTTACAGTGGTAAATTAGATATAGCTTCTGGGTATAGACTAATTGCTATCCCTCAATGATGAAAGGAATTTAGGGACTGTCAATGTCTTATTTCAGACTTTAAAGTTGAAGTCAATTTGTGGCTGTGCAGGAGGTGGCACCAAAGCAGTGTCGATGTTATGGGGCCCTCACCAGTTCGACGTAACCTACAAATGAGGCATACTATGCGTGTGACACCCAGATCCTATTTCTCTCCGTACATCGCAAACTCTAGCTGTCGTTTTTTTTTAACAGTTCTACAATGATTCATTCTGTTTAAATTCCAGTTTCACTCTATGTATAGACTTGCTTAATCAACATAGACTGATTTTCCCCAAAGTGGCTAACCCTTGAAATCACACCATGAAGGTGCAAAGGGTTTCGGCCAAATCTTGTACAGTGTAAATTAGATCGCCGCATCCTCTGATGAATTTGACTTCAATGTCTTATTAGACTTTAACTTTCAATTTGGGCTGCATTCAGTGTTGTTAGTTCACCAGGAAAATGAACTATGTTGACACCCAGACCTATAGCATCTAGCTGTTAACATTCTACAGATTCAGACCTCACTCGGTTTCAATGTTTAAAGTGGCACAGGTAGTAGAGCTGCTGCCTCATAGCTCCAACGACCCAGGTTCAATATTGTCCCCCTGGTTCTGTGTGTGTGTGGAGGCTGCACATTCTCCCTATGACCATGGACTTCCTCCAAATGCTTCAGTTTCCTTCCATGTTCCAAAGGCTTGCATTTTGGTAGGTTAGCTGGCTGCTGCCCAACGTGTTTATTGAATGGTAGAATCTTGCTGGTGTGGAGAGGAGGCTTGTCCTTTTAATCCTTAATAATCAAGTGGTCTTGAACATGTTCCAGTTTACTGACTCCAGACAGGCCTGGCTCTCCACAGACTGTTGCTCTCTTTCTCTTCGATCTCTGTCTGCAAGCTGAAGATAGACAGACATGCTGGAGAAACTCAGCGGGTCAGACGTCATCTGTGGAGAAAAGAAATAGGTGACATATTGGGGAACGAAAGATTTGCAAAAAGCAACAATGATCAAGGAAAGAGGGTGCCCCATAATGGACAATTGTTGGCAATGGGGAAGGCGATAGAAACAGTGAAACTCAGCTGGATGACAGTGAAACTAGTACGATGGCTGGGGTGGGGGAGGAATGGAAAGAGAAGGGACGCAAGGGTTACTTGGAGTTAGATAAATCAATGTTCATACCACTGGGTTAAGCTGGCAGAAGCATCACTGACACATGATCAGACTGGATGAAATGAGGTTGAGGCATGGAGCAATTGCTGTACTTGCTAGTGCAGCAGAGCTTTACCTGCTTCTCATTCACTGTAAAACTCTCATTCACTGCACCGCTAACTGCAGAAACCAGTGCTTACTGGAAGCCAGGACAATATATTTTGGCATGAGAAGTATATAAAGATTCAATCCAAGTTGGTGAAGTATTGCACTATTAGATAGCTGGTTGAGACCAACGCAAGTTGTTTCCATTCTTTTTATAATCATTTCAGAACCTTCGTTAACATGCAAGTTTATTCAATAATGACCTTTGCAAGTAGTTGGATTGAGAACCAAGGTAACAGTTGCTTGCAAGGTCAGCAAGCTTTCTAAACCACTGGATACCATCCCTAAACTCCCACCTAAACTGAAGTATCTTTCTCAGCTCAAACTATGTTCTTATCTTCCCTGCTGGCCATGATACAGTATATGCCCCTCCCTACAATTACAATGGATTGGCTCATTTACACAGAAGACTTGGCCTTTTTCTTGTGTAATGATTGCTGTTAAAAGGATTGTAGTATTTGACATGTTATTTTAAAATGAGGACGCAGAACTTTGTAGAATTTGAAACCTATTTTAGCCTAAAATTTAAAAACAAATTTTATTGGTCAGTCTGAAGAAGGGTTTTGTCCCGAAATGTTGCCTATTTCCTTCGCTCCATAGATGCTGCCTCGCCCGCTGAGTTTCTCCAGCATTTATGTCTACACTGTCCACTGAGAAAAACAATCCCAACATTATACATCACAAGATAAATCTATTGGAGAGCCTTCAGCCTTGTATCCACTTGTGCATTTTGGCACACGGTTATGGAGTTGAAAGCCCTTCGATCCAGAGAACATTTATCTTTCGAGTCCAACTGATACAACCATGTCTGATGGTTCTTGGGAAGCAATTCATGAATGTCATGGTCTATCTTTTATCCATCACCATCTTGTCTAGCCCATTGCCCCGTTTACACACAGGGCATAGCATTAAGGTGAGAGGGACAAGTTTTGTTTTTACACAGAGGGTGATGAGTGCCTGGAATTCACTGCGAAGGGTGGTGGTGGCAACAAATACTCTGATACTAGGCATATGGATATGCAGGGATATGGTTTATGTGCAGGTAAATAAGTGAGGGGCTCGGCATCATATGTAGCACAGACATTGTGGGCCGAATGGCCTGCTCTGGTGCTGTACTGTTTTTGTTCTATAGAACACAGAAGAGTACAACACAAAAGCAGGCCCTTCAGCCCACAGCTGTTAGTCCTTTCATCCTTTTTTTAAATTTTAGTGAGTTAAAAGTGTTTGTTTGAAGGTCTTCTAGTATTTTTATGTGGGGGGGTGGGGGAAACTATTTTTCTCAGTCCCTACCTGCTCGGAGATGCAGCTTTTCTACATTCCTTCTCTCCAGAGATGCTGCCTGTCCCACTGAGTTACTCCAGCTTTTTGTGTATCTTTGGTTTAAACCAGCATCTGCAGTTCCTTCGTATACGCAAGTAGTGCAAAACGTTTCACTGTACCTCGGTACACGTGACATTAAACTAAAGTAAACGACTCGACTGATATATGATATTGGGAATTTTCAACAGCATCCAGCAAGCTGCATCATGGATGGTATTTCACAAGGACTTGTATGTGAGTGGTTTCCTCCCCGCTGCCCATGTTCATCAGCTGAGTCATCAGTTGCAAGATTTGGAGATCCTTGATGAACCAGGAAGTTATTTTTAAATTGATAAAATGGTGACTTTATCCACAATCCATTACGTTGTCTGATTAGCAAAATCACAGTATTCTCATTGACCCCAAATGTTTGATCTTGGACTTTATGCAAAACTAAACGCACTAGGGCACAAATTAATCATGCAATGATATTTATTTCAAAATTGTGAGCTGCTTTAATGCTGGACTCTCCGGGCGGCACGGTGGCATAGCGATAGAGTCGCTATCATAGCGTTTTCTGCGCCAGAGACGCGGGTTCGATCCCGACTATTATTGCTGTCTGTATGGAGTTTGTACGTTCTCCCCGTGATCGCGTGGGTTTTCTCTGGGACCTTCGGTTCCCTTCTACACTCCAAAGACATCCGGGTTTGAAGGTTAATTGGCGTGGTATAAATGTAAATTGTCCTTGGTGTGTGTAGGATAATGTTAATGTGTGGGGGTTGGTGCGGACTCGGTGGGCCGAAGGGCCTGTTTCCGTGCTGTATCTCTAAACCCTTCAATGTTTCATCTTGTCAGTTAATGTGGTGACTGCATTAATAATAATAATTATTATATTCCAGTATGATCTGAACTGTTCCTGCACAAAGTGTAACCATTATTCCTGCAGCGTTTCATTTCATTTCCCTTCCTCCCCTCCCATATGGAACGATGCTGTTTTATTCCCTGTCGATTCCTCATGACTGAGCTAAATTAAGAGGTTGGCTGTCAGAACAATCTTTCACTTTTCCATTCGTTCTTCCTGAGTAGAAAATTGTGTTCCTTAGTATTGACTGTCAATAGCAGTCACAAATAGTTTTCTTCCCAGATTTTGTGTTAATGAGCCACGCAGGTATTTTGATCTGGTAACTCTAGTCACTCAGGATATAGGTTTGACCTAGATTTCCTGTATTTTAAAAAAAGTACTGCAATCAAAATACATGTAAATGCAATGACCTGAATGAAAGCCAATCTTGGGTGTAAAAATAATAACCATTTCACTGGAACAAGCTGTCCTTGACATGTAACCAATAGTATATACTTTAACTTTTTTAGCTGAGTAAATACTGAGAATAAATAGCAGGATATGAGTGTTGCATTTTATTCCTGACTCGAGCTGGAATATACCTACAAACAGGGAAAATGAAGCTTTTTCAATAGTGCCAGGCGATCTGGAGGAGTTGTCCAGCTGCTCATTTACAATTCAATATTTTAACTAAACTGCAGAATGAACGTTTAGGATTCTTGCAAAGCGCAGCATTTAACAAGTAAACATCTGCAGACATTTTCAGTGTTGTTTTGGATTGCATTTTCATTTACTCGTTTAAATAGTTTTAGTTTAAAGATGCAGCATAGAAACTGGCTCTTCAGCTCACAAAGTCCAAGCCAATCATTGATCACCCATTCACACTAGTTCTATTTTATCCCACTTACTCGTCCACTCCCTACTAGGGCAATTAGCCTACAAACTCTAACGTCTTTGGGATGTGGTAGGAAACTGGAGTACCCGGAGGAAACACATGCAGTCACAGGGGGAACGTGCAAACTCCACATGGACTGCACCGCTGTTTAATGGAACCAGGGTTCCTGGTGCTGTGAGGCAGCTGCTCTAGCGCTGCGCCACTAAGCCAGCCTTGTTACTGAGCTGTTTCTTATTTAGTTGAAGTTAATATTGGCTCTTCAACATTTTAGTCTGCAGTTCGGACAATAAAAACTCTTGCAAAATGCACCCAAACTGACGAGATGACTGCCTCACTCCTTTTCGAAACACTGAGGGTGATGGTTGGGTTAGTGAATTCAGTGTGGCACAGTGGCGCAGCGGGTGGAGCTGCTG
The DNA here is from genome assembly GCF_028641065.1 of Leucoraja erinaceus. Taxonomy (NCBI): domain Eukaryota; kingdom Metazoa; phylum Chordata; class Chondrichthyes; order Rajiformes; family Rajidae; genus Leucoraja; species Leucoraja erinaceus. The sequence continues at coordinate 55,089,297 of NC_073390.1, forward strand.
CCTTACAGTCAGTTATACGTTCTCCCTGTAACCTCGTGGGTTTTCTCCAGATGCTCCAGTTATCGCCCACATTCCAAAGCCATGGAGATTTGTAGATTAATTGGCTTCTGCAAAATCGTCCCGTGTGTGCAGTGTATAACCATTGTGAACAGGTGATTACAGTTCGGTGCGGGCTTGGTGGGCCGAAGGGCCTGTTTTCACACTATCTCTAAACTAAACTGATGGTAAAAGGATACCATCTGCATAGACCTTTCTCCTGCAATCCATGTGAAATATGGATGAGCTGATCTTGTGTAAGTTCTGTGGGAATGCAAGAAGTTTCTTTATCATATTTACAATATTATTCATCTACATCTTTCATTTTCTACCTGTAACAGATGCCCCCAGTATTTGTGTAGCCTTGGGGCACACTCCACGATTGTGACTGTTCTATTTACGGTCTACATAAACTCATTTACAGTAAGTAATTTTCAATGATATTCCTCGCCAAATAGCTAAATGATTTTTTCCAAGAGCTCTTTAATTTGGGGAAACTTGCTATTATGGACCAGGCGAACAGGAAACAGTGTTTTATTGAGACAATGGCAATATAAGAGACCATTGAATAGTTTAAAGTTCTGTGGCACAATGGGACTGGGTGAGGTGAGGACTGTTGAATATATTCTGCAATTTAAACAAAGGCAAGTTAAGAATCGTTTGAACATGTGACTATTGAGGAAAGGTGAGAGAACTGTTTTCATTGGGCTAATCTGCAAATAATTAAAAAAAACTAAAATTGGAATAGAGGACATGGGTTTAAGGTGAAGGAGGAAAGAGTTAATGGGAATCTGGGAGGTAACTTTCACACACAAGGCGGTGGGTCCATGGAGGAGGTGTTAAGGCAAAGACTCTTGCAACATTTAAGAAACAATTAGACGGGTACATGGATAGGACAGGTTTAGAGGGATATGGGCCAAACATAGGCAAGTGGGACTAGACTGGACACGTTGGTCGGTGTGGGCAAGTTGGGCCGAAGCTCCTGTTTCCACGATGTATGACTAGAAGTCAAATGGCAAATTCTGGAAAGATGCAAAATAATAACTATAATAATAATAACTTTATTTATAAAGCGCTTTTAGACAACATCAGTTACCACAAAGTGCTGTACATGGGAAGTCAACAAAAAGTTATTACAAACTACTAAAACCATTAAGATGACAGGACTATAAAAACAGTAAAAATTAAAAGACATTAAAAGCACTAAAACAGGAACAAAGTCTCAGCCAGTGTCGAAAGCCAGTGAATAAAAGTGAGTTTTTAGGGAGGATTTAAAGATGGACAGTGAAGGGGCCTGTCTGATCTGCAGCGGCAAGGTGTTCCAGAGTGCCGGGGCAGCAATAGAAAAGGCTCTATCCTTTATAAAAGGTGAAAATAAAGATTGAATCCATCAGTTCAAAGGCCTCTCATCAGCATACAATAAGGGCATTTTGGTAGAATGGAGATCATATCGTCATATGTCAAAGGGTCACTGATTTTGTTTAGGACTTGACATCCTGTGAACAAGATACAAGTGAAAATTGAGGTGCTGTCTTTTTAGTTTAATTCAGTTTATTGTCACGTGTACCAAGGTACAGTGAAAAGTTTTTGTTGCATGCTAACCTGACAGCGGAAAGACAATGCATGATTGCAATCAAGTCATCCACAGTGTACAGCTACGCCTTGTATTATACACTGCTTAAAGATCTCCAAAAGGATATAGACTATACGAGGCAAGTTAAATGTGATGCTATTGTGTGCAACCATAACATTTATGGATTTAATGAATCCTATTCTGGAGCAGATTGCCATTGTTTACTATGCAACACTGCCAGAATGAGCCAAACAGTTTCAAGTGACTCGGCTCTTTGTACTGCAGGGTAACCAGCTGAGCAGCAGTGGTACGAAATGATGGCTTTCTGGAATATTTCCATCGTGGAAAATAAATCAATAAAGCCCAGTACAAGTTTGACATTGTGTGTATTAGTCTTACAAGCAGCAGCCAGGCCTTGGCACAGCTGGTCACCCTTGGATCCGCAGACAAAAGGATAATTGGCTATTTTTGTAGTTTAGAAATGCTCAAATATTGCAGTATCTTGAGCAAACGAGCTCACAGACCAATATTGTTCCACTTCCAATAGAACTGATGCCTTCTTAAATTTAGAAACTTCAATCACCCTTTCAAATAATTCAGTTTATCCGAGTCCAGAACCTTTTTACCACAGTGTTTTTCATGCACAAAACCATTGAAAATTGGACAATATGTGGATTGAGATGATAACAGCGGCGCAGCTGGTGGATCTGCTGCCTAACGGGGCCAGAGACCCGAGTCCGATCCTAACCTTGCATGCTGCCTGTGCAGAGTTTACAATATCTCCCTCTGACTGCATGGGGTTGCTCCAGTTGCTCCGGCTTCTTCCCACATCCCAAATATATGAGGATTAATGGTCCTCTGTAAATTGCCCCCAGTGGGTAAGGAATGATGAGAAAGTGAGATCACTGATCGACTTGGACTTTGTCCGAAGTGAGTATCTCTATAACATCATCATCATTGTTGTTCTGATGTTACTATGTGTTGGACACACCTAGTGTGCAAATGGTGTCGGAGATGTAATGCGCATGTGAGTTCTTCTGCAAGATTGAATGGTGAACATATTGACTCCACAGCTGTAGCTTGTTTGAAGGAAAGGTTTAGCTTCAGGCATGGTGAATTTAAGGCTTAAAGCCTCGGTTGACCATTTAATGTAACGGTGCAGACTAATTTCTAGGCAGCATCTTATCTGTAGTAATCATTCTAATGGAACTATATTGCCCGAGGAAGCCTGTATCTGAAGTCTTTCTTTTTTCACAATCTCCCTGGCAACATGATTTGTGTGGGGTCGTATAAAAAGTTGCATTTCATACATGTTACCCTCAGACCTTCAGTAGGTGGAATATGGTAAGTCTGCTTTGTCCAGACCTCCCTGTCATCTGCCTTCCTTGCTGCTCCTCCCCACCCCATTCCACAATCAATCTGAGGAAGGGTCCCAATCTGAAACATCACCTATCCATGTTCTCCAAGGATGCTGCCTGACCCGTTGTTACTCCAGCACTTTGTATCTTTCTGGTAAACCAGCATCTGCAGTTACTTGTTTATTTTTTCTTCACAGTCAACTTCACTGACTTTAGTTTTTTTTAATTCCAGATTTATCTACTTGTTTGAATTTAAAATGATTGCACTGTTGTATAGTTGTCTCCAAATTATTCCCCCCCTGTCTAGTAGTTTACTAACCTGCTTGAGTTTTTGATGTTACCATTTGATGTTACCATTCCGTCTGAGCCGCTATCTCCTTGAGTTGCATTGGGATAAGACAAGTACCCAGTAACCTGCTACTGGTGCGACCATTGTGTACACAGTTGTGGACAAAATGCAACTTTCCCTGGGAGGCCGATAGTGAAGGGGAGGTGTTGGATAATATACAATAGGCCATTCGGCCCTTCGAGCCAGCACACAAGGAGAAAAGGGAGAGGGCGTGAGAATGGAAATTAAATTGCACAGCAGACTCCAAGACTGCTCCGTAGGAAGTGTTTGGTAATCTGCCATCCAATGCCTTTGAGGGTATTCTCATAGTTTGGCAGTAATGCTGATCTATCTGTAATTAAGATCCACACATTTCTTTTCCTTTGCCCCCAGAGCTGCAGTTTATTTCATGTTTAGTTTAGAGATACAGCGCGGAGATAAACCCTTCGGCCCACCATGTCCACACCGATCAGCGATCTCCGCACATTAACACTATGCTATACACACACGAAGGACATCTATACCCAGCCGATTAGCTGACAAACCTGTATGTCTTTGGAGTGTGGGAAGAAACCGAAGGTCCCAGAGAAAACCCACGCGGTCACAGGGAGAATGTACAAACTCCATACAGACAGCACCCGTAGTCAGGATGGGACCCGGGTCCATGGCGCTGGACGGCAGCGACTCTACCGCTGCGCCGCCATGCCGCCCAAATGGTTGTAACCCTTCTCCAGCTGATAGTATGTAATATAATGTTTTTGTTATTTTAGGAATATATATTCTATTCTTTGTCCTCTGTTGCAATCAATCATTTTGTGAATGGTGTATAAATGCTGATATCAAGGTTGCTTGTTATTGGGTTATTGGAGATCTGGGACCTACTATACAGCCTATTATAGATCAGCAACTGAGTGCAAATTTCTGAAGATCACTTGGGTTGTGAGTATTGTATTACAGCAATAGATCATAATCTGTAAACATGTTTCCTGTGGCCACTACCAGTCTCTCGCTCCATTAATTATGATGCCTCAGACTTATCCATTTTTTTGTGCCTCTCTATTAAGAGAAACCGATACGTTTTCCTGTTTTAATAAAAGGAATTGAATTTTGAAATGAGCTGGTTATCTATATGTGATTATAAAGTCTCTGTTTCGAGGGTGAACTCCAGCTTATTTGATGTACGGAGAGGGTTTACACAGAGTTGTGTGTGTGTGTGTGCCTGGAACGTGCTGCCGGTGGTGGTGGTGGTGGAGGCAGATACAACAGTGGCATTTAAGAGACTTGAATGGATATTCGGGGAATGAATTGCGATGGATTATGTGCAGGCAGACAGTGTGTATAGGCATCGTGTTGGGCAGAGACATTGTGGACCGAAGGGCCTGATTCAATTCAATTCAACTTTAATGTCATTGCACAAATACAAGTATGGGTACAACGAAATGCAGTTTAACGTCAGTCCGTAGTAGTAGTGCAATATAGAAATAAAAAATACAGAATAATCAAACAGTGTGGACGGAGAGACCGGAGAAATCTATCGGCGGGACTCCGAGTTCAGCAATGTGATGGTATTATTGTAGAAGCTGTTCCTCATCCTACTAGTACGAGACCTGAGGCTCCTATACCGCCTCCCTGATGGGAGGAGGGCAAACAGTCCATGGTTGGGGTGTGAGGGGTCTTTGATGATCTTCCCAGCCCGTCTCAGACACCGTTTTCGGTGGAGGGCATCCATGGCAGGGAGCGGGGCACCGATGATGTGCTGAGCGGTTTTCACCACCCGTTGTAGTGCCTTCCTGTCCGCTACGGTGCAACTGCTGTACCATACCGTGAAGCAGTGCTGATCCTGTGCTTTCTATGTTTAACCTGCATTACACTGTCTACCCCTTTCCTGATTGGAGCTGATGTATCTGAGAATGATATATCGGAGTAGACTAACGGTACAAGCTCTGCCAAAGTGTTTATTTTTTTAAAAAAAACTAAATTTACAGCCGCCAGGCAGTGAACATCCCCAATTCTCAAAGTTTATATTGAGAGTGAGCAAATTGACTTTCCAGTTGGCTGTTGAACTCTGTCACACAACTTAGTGTGAGATGATCTGTCCACTAAATGTTTGTCCACTAAATGTTCTGGAGTCTGAAATAATTGTCAGTCAACATGTGGCAGGCAGGCTGGCTGGCACAGTGGTGCTGTGGATAGAGCTGTTGCTCCATGGCATCAGAGATCTGGGTTTGATCCTCTCCATGGGTGCTGTCATCGAGTCATACAACTTGGAAACAGGCCCTTCAGCCCAACTTGCCCACACTGACCAACATGTCCCATCCACATTAGTCCCACCTGTCTACATTTGGCCCATAGCCCTCTAAACCTGTCCTATATATGTACCTGTCCAAATGTTTCTTAAAGGTTGTGATGATGCCTGCCTCAACTACCTTCTCCGGAAGCTCATTCCATGCACCTACCACCCTTTGTGTGAAAAAGTTACCGCTTGAGTTCCTATTAATTCTTTTCCCCCCTCACCTTAAACCTATCAATGTGGAATGTGCATGTTCTCCCATTATCTGCAGGAGTTTCCCCGGTACGTGATTTACACCAACGGCTATTTTTGTCCAGGCCGGCCCAGTAGCACCACCAGGACAATGGGCCTTTACAGCCAGGTTAAGAACTCTGCACTTAACTGGGACTTGAAAATGGCACCTAAACCTGTCTGAGTGTACGATAAGCGAGTTCGGTATTCTGACTGTGCACGCCCAGGTCATAGGTCACACGTGAAAAACCCTCTCGGCAGTCGTGGCGCGGCATGGACACAGACCTGCGTCTCATCCGCAGCCAGGATCCATCCCGGCTCCGGCGCTGCAATCGCTGCCGAACTTCCACTGGCCCATCCCCGTCTCCTCCCAAGTGCCCCCCCCCTTCCCCCGTCCAGGGGAGGCCAGAGACATCGGGAGTCGGACGGGAGCAGCGCCCCACAGCCAGCGCGGAGAAGCAGTGCTAATTCCACAGCTCTGGGCTTGTGTCCTATCAGCCCAGGCTGGGCTGCATGTTAACCCGGCAAGACGGACAAAGTTGAGCTGGTTTTAGCGCTGCTTCTGCAGAAGGTTCAATAAGCCCAGAGCGGCGGTCCGATCTCTTGGCGTGGGGAGCTGAGATTCCCCCCCCCCCCCCCCCCACAATGTAGGGGCTTGATCACCCCGACACGGTGGGCCCGAATATATCGTAATACTTTTACTGAACTGTCTGCAAAAAAAGAATGTAATTGTACCTCTGTACATGTGAGAATAAATGTACCATTGAACCATTGGGATGTTGCAGATTCCTCCCACATCCTCAATGCATGGGTTGGTAGGTTATTTGGCTGGTGTATATGGCCCCAAAGTATGTAGATGAGAGGTAAAGTCTAGGAGGGAGTTGATGGAAATGTGGGGAGAATAAAACAGGATTAGCAAACCGTGAACACAAAATGCTGGTGTAACTTGGGGGGGGTGGGTGGGGGTGGGCTGCATCTCTGGAGAGATGGAATGGGTGACGTTTCAGTTCAAGACCGTTCTTCAGGCTGAAGGTAGACAAAAATATTGGAGAAACTCAGCGGGTGAGGCAGCATCTATGGAGTGAATGGAAATAGGTGACATTTCGGATCGAGACCCTTCTTCAGACTGATGTGGGGGGGGTGGGAAAAAGAAAGAGGCGGTGACAGTGGGCTGAGGGAGAGCTGGGAAGGGGGAGGAGAAAGCAAGGACTACCTGATATTGGAGAAGTCAATGTTCATACCGCTGGGGTGTAAACTGCCCAGGCAAAATATGAGGAGCTGCTCCTCCAATTTACAGTGGGACTCACTCTGGCCATGGAGGAGGCCCAGGACAGAAAGGTCGGATTGGGAATGGGAGGGGGAGTTGAAGTGCTGAACCACCGGGAGATCAGGTTGGTTATTGCGAACTGAGCGGAGGTGTTGGGCGAAGCGATCGCCAAGCCTACGCTTGGTCTCCACGATGTAGAGTAGCTGACACCTAGAGCAGTGGATGCAATAGATGAGGTTGGAGGAGGTGCAGGTGAACCTCTGCCTCACCTGGAAAGACTGCTTGGGTCCTTGGGCGGAGTCAAGGGGGTAGAGCGACAAGTGTTGCATTTCTTGGGGTTGCAAGGGAAAGTGCCAGGAGAGGGGGTGGTTTGGGTGGGAAGGGACAAATTGACCAGGGAGTTACGGAGGGAACGGTCTCTGCAGAAAGCCAAAAGGGGAGTAGATGGGAAGATGTGGCCAGTGGGATCCCGTTGGAGGTGGCGAAAATGTCAGAGGATTATTTGTTGTACGTGACGGTTAGTGGGGTGGAAGGTGAGGACAAGGGGGACTCTGCCCTTGTTACTAGTGGGGGGGATGGGGAGTGGGAGCAGAGTTATGGGGTATATAAGAGAACCTGGTGAGAGCCTCATCTATAGTAGAAGAGGGGAACGCCACTCCTCATCTCCGATGCCCTCATTTATTCAGACTGATGTCGGGGGAGATGGCGGGACAGAGATAGATTCTATCGACCTGAAACATCACCCATTCTTTCTCTCCAGAGATGCTGCCTATCCCGCTGAGTTACTCCAGCATTTTGTCTCTACGTTCGACTTAAACCAGCATCTACCTGTTTTTCCTACACGTTAGCAGAAGGTAGTTGTGAACGGGTGCTTGATGGTCAGTGTGCAATCTGTGGGCTGAAGTGTATTTTGAATGTAAATCTAAGACTGCTAACAATTCCCCATTGAAGTCCCTGCTGGTTTTGACTTCCCCCTTTCCACTTTAGAGATTCAGCGAGCAAATGGGCTCTTTGTCCCACCGAGTCACGCCCAATAGCGACCACTGTCCACTATCCAACACACTTGGGAAAATTCACACTTTTATTTGTTATCAAAGCCAATTAACCCACAAACCTCTGCCGTAGGAGTGTGGGAGGAAACTGGAGCACCTGGACTCAGAAAACCTATGTGGTAACTGGGAACGGACAAAGTGCAGGTAGACAGCACCCGTAATCATGATGGTACCCGGGTCTCTTGCGCATTAAAGCAGCAACTCTACTGATGGACTGGGCCGCCTTAATCCTCCTCCAACCAATCCTCATGTTCCTCCAACCAGTGAAAAAATTAAAGGTGGTATTTCCAACAGGCACATTTTCCATTGCTTAGCACTGTAAGCAAGTGAATATGCTGCTCACCTCCCAAAGAAGCCCTCTGTGTACTTCATTTGCATCCAGTGCTGAGTACAGGCTTAAACATGTAACATTTGGAAACTTGTTCCAAAGTTGGAGGCAGGTTCTCTGGATGCTTTCAAGAGAGAAAGGGCTCTTAAAAATAGTGGAGTCGAGTGATATGGGGAGAAGGCAGGAACGGGGTACTGATTGTGGATGATCAGCCATGATCACATTGAATGGCGGTGCTGGCTCGAAGGGCCGAATGGCCTACTCCTGCACCTATTGTCTCTTATCTATTGTTCATATTAAAAATTACCAATGATTTAAAACCTATATCTCTTCATGCGTTGGTTTTGCATAGAATTGTACTACACTGAACAGTGAATTGGAATTATGTTGACATAAGATCAAGTCTTAAATGATTTATAACTGCAGCTCAAGGACCATTAGACCTAAAAGATCAATCTTCAATCCCCCTTCTAATTGTATTTTCATGATGCCTTTAGCATTGCAGCTGGTGAGAGGATGGTTCAGTTGCCTGACAACAGCTGGGAAGAAACTGCCCCTGAATCTGGAAGCATGAGTTTTCAAGAGATGCAGATCTCTGAAAACGCACACCTCTAGATTCAGGGTAGACAAAAATGCTGGAGGAACTCAGTGGGTGAGGCAGCATCTATGAAGAGATGGAATATTCCTCAGAGGGTGAGGCAGCATCTTTGAAAAGAAGGAATATTCCTTTTCTTCATAGATGCTGCCTCACCCACTGAGTTCCTCCAGCATTTTTGTCTACCTTTGATTTTTCCAGCATCTGCAGTTCTTTCTTAAACCTGTAGATTCAGGGACAGTTTCTTCTCAACTGTTATCAGGCAACTGAACCATCCTGTCACCAGCTAGTGTGGTCCTAGCCTCCCATGTATCTCATTGTGAACTATGAACTAACGGACTTTGCACTAGATGTTATAGCCTTTGTCTTTTATCTGTACACTGTGGACGGCATGATTGGATTCATATATTGTCTTTTTGTTGAGTGGACAGCACGTAACAAAAGAGCTTTTCACTGTTGTTTACATGTAACAATTATAAACTCAACTAAACTTACAATATTGGTGACCACAATAGCCAATTTATTCTCACAAGACCTTGCGAACAGTACTCTGAACTGTTTTATGGAATTGGACAAGAAATAAGGTCTCCAGTATTTATTTTCAAAATCGTGCATTAGTGTTGGACCCAAATTAATTGTTTAAAGTGCTTTGACACTTTGAAAAGCTGCGATCTGACCATTTGGAAATCCAGATAGTTCACATCTGGCTGACCAGGTGATGTTCATGTTCCCTGGGAACTTGGTGACCTTTGCTTCATTGAAACTATCCATTTCAGTGGAGAATTAATGTTACTTATCTGAAGAAAACCAAGTAAAAGTTTGCTGGGGTATTCGTATAAATAACATTCAATGCTCTGGAAAATTTGCCCATTTGATGCCACAAGTTTCAAGCATTTAGATTGGGGAAAGATGATCAGTTTTATAGAATCTTGATTTTGTTAATGTACCAGATTGTTACTCAATGTATAGTTCCAACTGTATAAAGGGCGGCATGGTGCCTCAGCGGTACGTTTGCAGCCTTACAGCCACAGAGACCCGGGTTCGATCCTGACTACGGATGCTGTCTGTCTGGAGTTTGCACGTTCTCCTTGTGATCACGTGGGTTTTCCCCGGGCGCTCCAGTTTCCTCCCATACCACAAAGGCGTACAGGTTTGTAGGTTGATTTGCTTCAGTAACAATTGTAAGTTGTCCCTAGTGTGTAGGATAGTGTTAGTGTACGGGTGATTGCTGGCCAGCATGGAATCGGTGGGCCGAAGGGCCTGTTTCCGTGCCCGGCTGGATCTCTAAACTAAACTAAACTGCAAAAAAAACAGACTATACCAATCTTCGAATGGTAAAATGGGACGATCTCTTGTATAGGATTTGAATTCCAAACCCACAGCTACAAGAACACTTCCTGAGCGAATAGTGCCCCTGGGTTCCGCTGAAAGTTGTCCTCAAACAACAAAGTCTACAGGTAACCCTCGTATAAAGGACCATGAGGGGTATCCGTTATTGCCGAGTGTCCACTATAACTGAGGTATATATCCACAGTATTGGGAAAAACGGCCAATAAACATACACTAAATGAGATACACAAACAGGAAAGGACAAAATACATCATACTTTAAACATCGTACAGAAATTGACTAAAAGTCAACAAACTTTAATTTCACAGACTGACAAGATGTGCTCCAACCCCCTAGCGGTCACTGTGTGAAACAATGAACTTGCTCCTTGGTTCCAGATACTAACGGATGCCTCTGTTACAACAGATTTTGTCCACTATAACTGAAATTGGTTATAAAGAGATCTGTAATAATGAGAATAGACTACATTTGCTGTTGCATATCGCCTTTAAACTTTGACCCACTCACCTTAAAGCTACGCCCTCCAGTATTTGCACAATTCTTCAACCCCGATTAACAAATTACATGGACATTGAACACTGGAGCAGGATCCCAATCAGAAGCTCAGTCTGCTCCAGTATCAGGTGAAGGTCCCACTCTAATCTGCACCATTGTTGGAGAGGTAGATAGATAAAATCCACCCAGGATATGCTGTTCTTCCTTGAAAAGGCAGGTTCCTGTCTTCTGCACAATCTAACCTCCACATCTGCCCCTCACCCACCTATGCAAACTGCAAATGCATCAACTCTGAGTCAGTTATCCAAAGAATCTCCTAAAGGGTTAATCAACGATACATAAAAACGATCCACACCAAGTGGAGGAGCCGCTGTGGCCGGTGCCTTCTGAAGGTGCCCGTGTGAAGTTGGCGCTGGAGCCTCGAGGGCCAGGCCTCCTGGATCAACTAAGCACATGGCCATCGGTGCCTGGGTTGATGGAGCCATGCGGCTGGGGCCTGGGTCAATGCCATGGAGCGGGCCCGGCAACGTTAGAAGCGTGGAGAAGTCAGTGCAGTGGTGAATCGACCGATGAACGAGGGCGTACACGTGGAAGTGACGATGCTGCAGCTGAGGGAAGGAACAAAGGAGAACCCGGCGCGGGGGGGGGAGGAAGAGCAATGGGGACCCAGCATGGGGGAGGGGGTGGAAACAAAGGGGGAAGGAGGAGGGGAATTTGTAACTTTGTAAGCGCACTTTATGGGCGACTATTTGCATACATTGGCAGGGTCGGCAAGCAAAGAATTTCACTGAGTTGACACACATGACAATAAAGTATTCAATTCAATTCAATTTTTTTGTTTTTACTATTAAATGGGTTCAACATAAACCAAAAATATTACATTAGCTGGGGGAGATAAACAGAACTAAAGTACTAAATAGCATTTAGCAGAAAATCAAATTAAATTTTCTTGAAATAATGTTTTTTCAAAGCCTATTTTTGTTCTAATTTAGTCTTTAGACTAGAGATACAGCGTGGGAATAGGCTCTCTCTCCGGCCCACCAGGCCTGTACTCCAACACTATCCTACCACTAGCCTGTATCCGGCCCACCAAGCCTGTACTCCAACACTATCCTACACACTAGGAACAAGTAACTTGAGGCAGCCAACATCTCTGGAGAAAAGGAATAGGTGACGTTTCGGGCCTAGAACCTTCTTCAGACTGAAAGTCAGTTGAAAGGGAAATGAAAGATATCGACCTACAAACCTGTGTGTCTTTGGAATGTGGGAGGAAACCAGAGCACCCGGGGAATACCCACGTGGTCACGGGGAAAGTACAAACTCCATATTCAGACAGCACCCATATTCAGGATCAAACGTGGATCTCATTATTAGCCAAACTGCAACAGCATCAGAGATTGGCAGAACGGAGTGAAATTCTTGGAGGAAGCAGGGTGGGATGGCGTGTAGTTAAGAAAGCTGTGGCAATGGATGTTGGTTGCTACCTATTCCAAAAGATGGAGATAGAAAAAAAAAGATATGATATGCAGATGCCTCTAATAAAATTTTTTTTTTTTTTAAAAAGGAAAAAAAAGATATGATTGAGATTGTTATTATAAAAGGGCCTTGGTGAGATCGCATTTGAAGTTAGCCCAACTGCAAGGTTAGCGTAAGGGGGGCAGGTACAGCGAGACCTGGGAAATTCTTGTAGGAAGGTCAGGGAAAGTGGCGTGTAGTTACAGCAGGCAAAGCTGTGGCAATGGATGTTGGTTGCTACCTATTCCAAAAGATGGAGATGGAAAAAAAAAAGATATTCTGCACATGCAGATGCCTCTAATAAAAATTTATTTAAAAAAAAAAGAAAAAATATGATATGATTGAGATGCCTTTGTAATTGAGGCAGTGCAGCGTAGATTCACGAGATTGATCCCTGGGATGGCGGGACTGTCATATGAGGAAAGATTGAAAAGACTAGACTTGTATTCACTGGAGTTTAGAAGTATGAGGAGGAACCTTATAGAAACATATAACATTATAAAACGACTGGACAAGCTAGATGCAGGAAAAATGTTCCTAATGTTGGGCGAGTCCAGAACCAGGGGCCACAGTCTTAGAATAAAGGGCATGCCATTTAAGACTGAGGTGAGAAACATTTTCACCCAGAGAGTTGTGGATTTGTGGAATTCCCTGCCACAGAGGGCAGTGGAGGCCAAATCACTGGATGGATTTATAAGAGTTAGATAGAGCTCTAGGGGCTAGTGGAGTCGAGGGATATGGGGAGAAGGCAGGCACGGGTTATTGATTGGGGACCATCAGCCATGATCATAATGAATGGCGGTGCTGGCCTGAAGGGCCGAATGGCCTCCTCCTGCACCTATTTTCTATGTTTCTACGTAGATCGGTCCTGTGAAAGTGAGAGCAGGAAGGAAATTACAAGCTCCAAAGGCAAGAAGCAGCATCATCAATATAATCTTTACTGTATCAATAAAAAGCAGAGAGGGAGTGGACACGAGTTGCATTGTGCAAGTTAGACACAAAATGCTGGAGTAACTCGGGTCAGGCAGCATCACTGGAGAAAATGGATGGGTGAAGTTTTGGGTCCGGATCCTTCTTTCCATTTTCTCCAGAGATGCTGCCTGACCCGCTGAGTTACTCCAGCGCTTTGTGTTTATCATTGGTATAAACCAGCATCTACAGTTCCTTTTCATTCCATTTTATTGGCATTGAACAAGGACTGTTCCACCTACCCCAGAACGAGACCTGTGTTACATGCAGGTTCCCATAGCTACAACACCTATTAATGTCTTCAATGTCAAGGGAAGAGTGAGTGAGGTGGGTGATTAGTTTTGTTCTGCCCGGCGAAGCATGGAATATTTTGGCAGTTGCAACCATTTGGAGTTCCAGTGCATGTTGTGAGTAGTTAACTCATCGTTACACTTGCGTAGAAACAATGTTGTGGGGATTATGGCTGTCGGTGAAGTCAGCTCAATCACACTATACAGTTAAACTGTGGACAAAGCTTGAAGCAGAGACTTGCCTAATATTGTTGTGGTTCCCTACCAACCTAATGACATGTACATTATTATCTTGATGGAGTACATGTATATGCACACCAGTCTAATTCTTGTGTGGAAAATGTGTTTGTAAAGTTAGCATAACATCCATACATCCGTTCATAAGGAGCAGAATTAGGCCATTCAGCCCATCAAATCTATTCAATTATCCCTCTCGCACCTGGAGTATTGCGTACAGTTTTGGTCTCCAAATCTGAGGAAAGACATTCTTGCCTTAGACGGAGTACAGAGAAGGTTCACCAGACTGATTCCTGGGATGGCAGGACTCGTATGAAGAAAGACTGGATAGACTCTGCTTGTACTCGCTAGAATTTAGAAGATTGAGGGGGATCTTATAGAAACTTACAAAATTCTTAGGGGGTTGGACAGGCTAGACACAGGAAGATTGTTCCCGATGTTGGGAAAGTCCAGGACAACGGGTCACAGTTTAAGGATAAAGGGGAAATCCTTTAGGACCGAGATGAGAAAAACATTTTTCACACAGAGTGGTGAGTCTCTGGAACTCTCTGCCACAGAAAGTAGTTGAGGCCAGTTCATTGGCTATATTTAAGAGGGAGTTAGATGTGGCCCTTGTGGCTAAAGGGATCAGGGGGTATGGAGAGAAGGCAGGTACGGGATACTGAGTTGGATGATCAGCCATGATCATATTGAATGGCGATGCAGGCTCGAAGGGCCGAATGGCCTACTCCTGCGTCTATTGTCTATGTTTCTAAGAGTCAAGTCAAGAGTCAATTTAATTGTCATTTGGACCCCTGGAGGTCCAAACGAAATGCCGTTTCTGCAGCCATACATTACACACAAATAGACCCCAGACATGTCGTCCGCAGACCCGCAGCAGCCTCCGACTCCCCGGTAGCAGCAGCAGCAGTAGCAGCGCTCCTCCACCGCTCCACCCGCTCCGGACTCGGCCAGCTCCGCGACGGCAACGGTGAGTCGGCACCCGAGTCCCCGGCTTCTTCCTGTTGGAGGCCGCTCCTCGTTGCGGCCTCAACGACACCTGAGACCCGACGAGAAAAGGTCGGGTCTCCAGTGCAGGGAGAGATTCAAAAAGTTTCCCCCCCCTCCCACCCCCCCACCCCCACCCCCCCACACACACACCCCAACATAAAATAACAAAAACTACATAAAAACACAGACAGAAAATAATAAAAACGCGGACAGGCTGCAGAGGCCGCTGCTGGCCAGCCGCGCCGCCTACCGGATGGAGAGTTCTATGTTTCAAACTCATTCTCCAGCCTTCACCCCTGACACCATATTAATCAAGAATCTGTCAATCTTCGCCTTTAAAATATCCATTGATTTAGACTCCACAGCGTTCTGTGAGTGATTTAAAACTAAAGTTTCTAATAGTTGGACATTGGAATTTACCGTTCATTTTTGTGTGCCTTCTTATCTGTCCTTCAGACAAATGGAATCTCTATCCACCTAACTCTGTGCATGTTGGCTTTCAAACGGGTTCAAGTAGTCCTGCATTCCACTTTTCTTCATGGGCACCAGCTAATCGTAGGTTGTGCTAACTCTGCCCCTTGTCTCAATTAGCATAATGACGTTTGACCCCGCGATAGGCCGGGAGTTAAATGTGTACGATATCTTGGCTGCTGTTTATAGTCACCTCTTGTATTCACTAAGGTGGTGACATGAAGTAAAACCAATAATATCAGGTGCAAATAGTTATAGTTTCTCTTTCCCACTGCCCTCAACTCCCACCCACACCAGCCTCACTCGATCTTTCATTCATTTTAACTCTGGCTGATTTTAATTTCCAAAATGTTCATCCTAGGATCTGCTATTGCTGATTCACACTGACCTTACGAGTTTTGCCAGTGAGTAAAAATGCTAATCTTTGATGATGCAGTATTTTCTGCCACAGACATCAGTGAATCTGCTGAATGGACCAACTCACCAAGTTGTCATTTTCAATGAATCACCAAATGGTGCAATGGGGATAGAGAAAATAATTCTTCAGCAGGAAAAGTTGATGCGATTCTTCAGCATTTCAGGCAGGCTGGTAACGTTCCTCAAAGATGTTCACTGCAGCTACCACTCCAGTTTGGTTATTTAAAATAAAACCAGTTCTATCTTAAACGTTGCTATTTTCAGTCTTGTGTTGCAGTTCTTCATACCGTTCCTTGATATTAGCCAAAAATAATTCCTTGGGCAGGTGTGCAGACTGAAAAAACCCCGATAATTGAATCAAAAATCTGAATGGGAGGATTGTTTCAGGATGTAATCTTGCCTTCTGAGGATGAGCTGCATAAACTACAGGGCTTGGGTATTAATATCAAACAACATGTTGCTGACAATATTTATACAAAATTCCGTCACTGAAAAGTCTCACGCACGGTTGGGCCTCAAACGCCAAATATAACGAATAACCAAATATAACTGGCTGTTCCAACCCTATCTGGGCTGTTGCCAAGGAGGCAAAATGTTATTTCCCTTTCTTTTTCTCTGTCTCAATGGTGGGCAGCCAACGATGTCACTGCCTTTCCACTCTATCCTTAGGGCCCCCCCTTCAACCCATTGGCCAAAATACATTCCCTTATTTCCAATCCATCGTAGAAAGGCCTGCACAAAGTGAATGGTGAGGATGTTTCTACTAGTGAGAGAGTCTAGGACCAGAGGGCACAGCCTCGGAATAAAAGGAGGTACCTATAGCAAGGAGATGAGGAGACATTCGTTTAGTCAGAAGGTGGTGAATCTGTGGAATTCATTGCCACAGACGGCTGTGGAGGCCGTCAATGGATATTTTTAAGGCGGAGATTGACAGATTCCTGATTAGTACAAATGTCAAAGTGTACGGGGAGAAGGCAGGAGAGTTTGGTTGGGAGGTAAAGTTTGATCAGCCACGATTGAATGGCGGGCGGAGTAGACTATATGGGCCAAATGCCCTAATTCTGCTCCGATGACGTGAACAGATTGCAGAGGAATGGCCCTGGTGCCTGGCTGGCTTTGAGGTGATTTCTACAGCTGTGTTTCATGCTTTTAATTTCCAGGCCTCTTGTCTTTCAACCAAGGTTCCATTTGGTGGAAACTCTCAGTGTGGCCAATTGGGGATAGTGGTATTTAAAAATGCCAGATGATTGTCAAAAGCAACCACCTCATCTTGAATGTTTTGACGTGGAGCAGCCTTTCTTTTTGTGTGGTTGTGATTTTTTGTGATTCAAGTCTTTGAAATTCTGGTGAAAGATATTCTTGCAGGCTGCTGTTCTTCCATCTGTAGTGCAGATTAAAGGCTGTTGCCCATGGAGTGAAGTCATAAGCATCCTAGGCTGTCTTGCCAAGGAATTCACTTGGCAGCAGAATGTGGAATGATCTGTGGAACTTGAGGCATTTGCTATCTAGGTCAATGATACTATGCAGTGTAACTCCTGTGATTAGTGACTCGCACTTAGTGGCTGTACGTACTGACGAAGGTTAGAAACTAGGTGCAGGAGTAGAGGCCATTCGGCCCTTCGAGCCTGCGCCGCCATTCAATATGATCATGGCTGATCATCCAACTCAGTATCCTGTTCCTGCCTTCTCTCCATATCCCCTGATCCCTTTAGCCACAAGGGCCACATCTAACTCCCTCTTAAATATAGCCAATGAACTGTGGCCTCAACTACCTTCTGCGGCAGAGAATTCCACAGATTCGCCACTCTCTGTGTGAAAAAAGTTTTCCTCATCTCGGTCCTAAAAGATTTCCCCCCTTATCCTTAAACTGTGACCCTTTGTCCTGGACTTCCCCAACATCGGGAACAATCTTCCTGCATCTAGCCTGTCCAACCCCTTAAGAATTTTGTACGTTTCTATAAGATCCCCCCTCAATCTTCTAAATTCTAGCGAGTACAGGCCGAGTCTATCCAGTCTTTCAAAAGAGATATTCAAAACCGAATAAATAAATATGAAGTATAGTTTTGATTGCAACAGCACGACTCGTTTTCAGGACTTGGAGTGGTTACACCTGCCAAGAATCCCAGCAACGTGTTCTGGAATGGGCCTTACTCCAGCACCAGTGTAGTGGAGGATGTGTTTTGGAGACCGAGTGATCTCTGAAAATGTAATAGTTGGCTTGAGAAGAACCAATGTGGAGGGGTCCACTATGAAAGAGTAAACAAGCAACAAGTTGCTTTGATTCGTTCTTCTCCTCCTGTAACCTTTCTTTACAAGTACCGTGTTGTTCAGTGCAGTGCGGGGTAAAGAATATTATCTGCCACGTCCTCTAACCATGCCAATATCCTTCCCACTTCCACTTCCCTCCCCAATGCTACTTAAATGTACAACCACTGCCCAGAGGTGACTGGTTGATAAACACAGGATGTTGTTTTAAAAATCAGGTATATTCATGGTGTTGTGTGTGTGGGGAGAAGGTCCTGGCATCTTTAACTGGCTTGTCTGTGGGTAGAATGGTGGAGCTGTGGGAGTGTTGCTGCCTAACAAGGCTTGCAGTGCCAGAGACCTGGGTTCGATCCTGACTACAGGTGCTGTCTGTACGGAGTTTGCACGCTTTCCCCATGACTGCGCGAGTTTTCTCCGAGATCTTTGGTTTCCTCCAGCACTCCAAGAGACGCACAGGTTTATAGATTAATTGGTTTGGATTTGTATACTTGGTATAAGTGTAAATTGTCCCTAGTGTGTATAGGATAGTGTTAATGTGTGGGGATTGCTGTGGGCTGAAGGGCCTGTTTCCACACTGTTACTCTAAATGAAACTATGCTAAACTAAAGTCTATCTTGGTAAATTTAAGTAATGCATTCATCTCTGTTTCATTAAACTTTCCTGCAAACGGCTGAATCATTCTCGTATTCAGAAGTGTGGAATTCATTACCACAGCCATCTGTGGTAATGAATTCCACACTTCTGAATCATTCTCGTATTCAGAAGTGTGGAATTCATTACCACAGATGGCTGTGGAGGCCAAGACATTGGGTATTTTTTAAGTTTAGAGATACATCGCGGAAACAGGCCCTTCAGCCCATCGAGTCCATGCCGACCAAAACGTTCCCCGTACACTAACACTACCCTACACACTAGGGATAATTTACAATTTTTTTGATCGAAACAAATTAACCTACAAACCTGTACGTCTTTGGACTGTGGGAGGAAACTGGAGCACCTTGAGAAAACCCATGCAGGTCTCGGGGAGAACGTACAAACTCCGTACAGACAGCACCCGTGGTCAGGATCGAACCTGGATCTCTGGCACTGTAAGGCTGCAACTCTACCACTGTGCCGCCCACTTTTAAAGCGGAGGTTTATAGGTTCTGGATTAGGAAGGGTGTCAAAGGTCATGGGGAGAAGACGGGAGAATGGAGTTGAGGGGAAAATAGATTGGCCATGATTGAATGGTGGAGTAGTCTCGATGGGCTGGATGGCCCAATTCCACTTCTAGTTTTATTCTGTACGTGGATATGTAGCTCCTCCGCTAAACCTAAACATGATAGATATGGGTCACATGGATATGCGTTTGGGCTTATCCTAAATTGGAAGGAATGAAGTGGCAACACATTGTGTGGAGGGCTGATATGCAAAGCTTCTTGCAATGCAGTCACCTCTTCAAATCATTTTCCACCCATCAGATCACTTCAAGTGAGTGCCACAAGAGTAATATGCTTGTCAGTGTATTAGTTAAAATGATCATTTAACTAGCTAATTGTAAATTCAACGCCAAGAGCATGGTGCTGGCAGCTTGTGTTTGTACCGCCCTTGAGTTGGCAGAGAATTTGGGAAAGGTCTTTTGTCTGCCCAAGATATTTCGAAAGGAGAATTATATCAAGCATATTAGTTTTTCCATTGCAAGATGCTTCTATGGTGATATTGACTATTAATCTGACTATTTTCACCTCGTGTGATGAAGTGATATTATGATAATTTGGGGGGGTTTTAAAAGTTATTTTCAGTGAAGGTTTGTTAAACTTATTGGCAAGTAGTTTGCATCTCCTTCCCAAAATGCGCTGTGGATTTTGTCCACCTGGAAATGCAATGGGCATCGTTACAGCATTTCCTCCCAAAGAACATACAAACCTATGAATTGGTAGAAACAGGCACAGTGGTACTGCTGGTAGAGTTGCTGCCTCACAGTGCCAGAGGTCAAGGTGTGATCCTGAGCAGAGTTCTCCCCATAACCACATCGTTAAGATGTGCGGGTTTGTAGATTAATTGGAATCTGGTGTATAGTGGATGAGAAAAGTAGGAGGACGTGGGTTTCTTGTGTTTGATGGTACCTAGCTACCAAGCTGTTTCTGAGTGTAGAGGGGAAAAAGTCCTCCAGCTGACAATAGTTTCAGTACTGTTATTTTCAAGCTGATACAGAAATACTTCTTCCAATGTAAAATTCTATCTGGGTTAAAGCCACACATACAGACCTGTACATCTCGTGTCAAAGTGAAAAATAACCAACTCTGGCCGAATGAAAACAAGTCTAGATACAAGATACAAGATACGTTTATTCGTCACATGTGCCAGCAGACACAGTGAAATGAAATTCCCATACAGCCATACAATAAAAATAAAGGGACACAACACACGATAGAATTTAACATTCAACATCCCCACACAGCAGAATCAGTTTCCCACTGTGTGGGAAGGCACCAAAGTCAGTCTCTTCCTCCACTGTTCCCCGTGGTCAGGGCCCCCCCGTGCCCTCCGCAGTTGCCGCTACGGGCGGCCCGATGTTCAGGATCGCTCGCCGGGGTGATACAAGTCTGACGTCGGGGCTGCGGGACGTCCTCAGCGGCGCAGACACAGAGTCGGCCCCCTCCTACCGGAGTCTGTAGGCCGCGCCGGGTGGAGACCGCTGCTGTAGACCCTCTGCAAGGTGCCCCAGGACTCCACGATGACGGTCAGCGCCGCCCGCGTTGGAAGTTCTCCGCACCAGAGCTCCACGATGTTGGAGCAGCGGCCCAACGCTCCGGAGCTCCAAACGGCGACCCAGGTAGGCATCGCCCGCTCCGCGGTGACTCCAGCGCTGCGCCACCGCTGTAGCAGCCCTGGTCCGGTTCCCGGTCCCCAGCAGGAAAGGCCGCTCCGATCCAGCTGGTAGGCCGCGAGGTGGGGGGCGAGGACGCGACTCGGAGAAATAGTCGCGTCCCCGCCAGGAAGAGACTGAGAAACGGTTTCCCCCCTTACCCTGCCCCCCTCCCCCACATAGAAAAGTTAGTCTCCCCCTAAACCAGACTATTGTTTTTGAAAGGGTCCTGAATGATAATACCCAGCAGTGAAACTTATAGTACGTTAAATTATAGCAGCAATCTAATCTTACAATTGTTTTGCTGATTCTTGATACTTCAAGATTTAGTTTTAATCGTAATTTATTTTAAATTGAGAAAATGCGACATGTAATTTTGAGACAGCCCAAAGTAGCAATTTATTTGCAGTGGAAATTACGGCGCAATGACTGCATGGAAGATCTACTACACTCTACTCTACGTTGCAGCTGCCCACAGGCGTTCCTGCTTAAAAGGGAGAAGAGAACAAATGGACTAACTGCCCAGATTAGTTTTCCTTGCATCCTAGCAGCTGTTTGGAGCTGAGCCGGAGTGGCTCACTGCCTGTGGATGGAGTTGGTACAAGTGGGGGTATGAGGTAGGGGGGGGGGGGGAGGGGAGTGAGAACCAGCTTGTGGACTTGCCAACTTTAAACTTTGTGCCACGTTACAGTAAAAGCATTGTGTAATTCATGGTGATAAAGAGAAATTATAAATTAAAATGCATTCTGATGGAAAATTAATTCACTGTACTTTTAAAAAAAAAAAACTTTAAATGTAGGAAATGAGCATAGTTGGCACACAGAGATGTGGGTATCTTTACAACCAACAGTACCTGTTTGAGAAGGATCTTGAACAGCAGTTGGTGGAAAGAAAAGCCCATTTGCACCCTTTGTTTAGGCATTTTGTGTTGTTGGGCCATGCAGCTACTGGGATACTCTACTCTTGCTAAAATATTTCCCCTTTGTAGTTTGCATTTATAATGATGACATCAATGTATACACTGTGTTCAATATGATGAATGGCAGAAGTGAGAATAACAATGTGAGATGGGGGTGTAGTGGTGGAGTTGATGCCTTACAGCGCCAGAGACCTGGATTTGATCCTGACTACAGATGCTGTCTGTCCAGAGATTGTATGTTTCCCCTGTGACCGCGTGGGTTTTCTCCAGGAGCTCCGGTCTTGTCCCACATTTGAGGACGTGCAGGTTTGTAGGTGAATTAGCTCGGGTAAATATTTCCCTCGTGTGCAGGATAGTGCTAGTGTACCGGGGATCGCTGGACGACACGTAATCTGTGGGCCAAAGGGTCTGTTTTCATGCTGGATCATTAAACTTTAAAACAACTAACATTTCCAGCATCGGTTTATTGGGCACATTTCAACAGGGAGGTGATTATACAGACGGTGGTGTGGTATTGGGGCACTGCTGGGGAACCCACTGTTGCCGATGATCTTTTGTCAAATGTTGGTCACCCACAGCATGGAGTTGGGATGCAGCCTTTCCGGGACGGTTGCTTTAGAGAGGAGACGATTGCCCACCTATTTGCAGAGTGCTCACAAAAAGGGTCTGGAGAAAGATGAAACGGTCCTTGTAACGGTCCATCTAAAGCATCAGTGTAACGCAGGGCCCTCTGATTTACGGGCTGTTACCTGGACACTCTCTGAGATAGACATCAGATGCTGCTGCTGGAAGATCATCCATTTGGTGAGAGACCTCCTTTTTAGCATGCCACTTGCCACACTACCTGGGGGCACATAGCCACTGTGACTGGGACATTTCACCCTTTCTACCCAACGATGGCCCTTCCACAATCCAGATGATGTGCCATTGAAATCGTATCTTTCCACCTAGTTTCCTTTCTTCCTGCCACCACCCTCTCCTCTGCTTCACCTGCTACGGAGATGTTGCTTTGGGACACATCCATTTCTCGTGGGCCAGCTACTGTTAGCCCAACAAGCAACAGTCTGCGTAAAACACAACAGGTTGGCTTATGATAGTCTAATTTGGTGAAAATTACATGAAGCAAGATTGCCCACTGCTTTGTTAAATTTAGATAATTTAGAATTGGGTTTCAGTTCTTAGAATTAGAATGATTTGCCACACTTAGTATGCATGCTCTCTGCCAAAGTCATGTATTTCAGGCATATCAATCTGTCATGGAGGGGAAGGAACTGCAGATGCTGGTTTAAATAGAAGATAGACACAAAATGCTGGAGTAACTCAGCAGGACAGGCATCATCTCAGGAGAGAAGGAATGAGAGATGTCGAGTCCGACTGAAGAAGGGCCTCGACCCGAAACGTCACCCATTCCTTCTCTCCAGAGATGTTGCCTGTCCCGCTGAGTTACTCCAGCATTTTGTCATGGATGAAATTTCCCTCTCAAATGTTTTAGCAAGTTTCTCAATGATGGCTGAGCAACTTGGCGTACGGGAATATCTTGAATATGGACCTATTTTGTGTCCCCTTGAGGGGGTTAGTGAGAAAATTATTTCACCATTCTCCCCTTAAGGCCAGAATTTGCCCTCGACAGTTTCAACAGGACCTCATCTACTGGGTCAATGTATCACCAAGCCATTTCACTAGGTCGCTGTAACAACCCGAAATGACTGACTGACTGATCTGGATGCCAAAGACTGGCCCAAATACGGACTGTGGACATTTTTCTATGAAGTTTAACGAGATGATAGGACGCAGACATGGGCGGGACGACTGTTTTTGTCCACCTTTTGCAGATTTATTTTGTTTCCATGTGATATTAGCTCATTTGAAGTTTGTTAAGGAATGGCTCTATTGGCTCTGTTAGATTCAAGTGGGCATGGGGAGAAACTATCGAGGAAGGAAAAAGTTTAAAGTTGAGGTGGGAAAATCAGCAAAATAGGTGCAGGAGTAGGCCATTCGGCCCTTCGAGCCTGCACCCCCATTCAATATGATCATGGCTGATCATCCAACTCAGTATCCTGTACCTGCCTTCTCTCCATACCCTCTGATCCCTTTAGCCACAAGGGCCACATCTAACTCCCTCTTAAATATAGCCAATGAACTGTGGCCTCAACTACCTTCTGTGGGAGAGAATGTGCATCATTAAAACTAGTTTTGTCTCTCGGTTTCAACAAGTTCCATTCTTTTTCTAAAAACAATGTCAGCAAGGACGTAATACAGTAATTACCTGGTTCTTCTGTCCAACCCTGATCTTGAAACTGACAGTGGCTCTGCGGGAATATTCTTTCTAGTTGCGTTTCCAGCACAAGATATCTTGAATGTGTTTATAGATTCACATTCTGCTCTGGAATGTGCAGCTGTAGTCCTCTCGTTTTGCAGCTGCAGCCTTAGTACATGCTCATAGCGAGGTCTCAGCAAATTGTGTCCAGTTTTGACCTTTTTTGGATTGTGTCCCCTGGTCACAAATCTTGCCAATGATCAGTTTCTCTGGTTCGAGAAACTCTTACAGTTTCTTCACAATGCAACTCTACTTCATAACCTTCGCTCTGATTAGCAAAGGTGTGATTTGGAGAATATTGACAAGATGGATAATATTTAAACCGTTAATGTAACAAAAATGTAAAAAATATTTGGGTCTGGATTTGAATGTTAATGAGTATTGTGGTGATGTACATTCTGAATTAAAACACAAGGGAAAAGTTAACTGTGCAAGAAATACTTCATTCAGTGTTTCAATCTGTGTAACATCTGTAATCTGGGCTTCATTTGTGCCAGCCATTTGTAGTAAACTGGCCATTGACCCAAGTATACAATCATTCCTCTTTTGGCAGAGGTGTACTGCTGCAGATTTCCTAATGTAGATTGCAGAACACATTTTGACACTGGCTTGATTGTATCCCAAATACATGAGCAATACAAAGGAATGTGACAATGTCTGGAAATACTTGATCATAACATAAAAACTAGGATCACAATTGGAGCATTAGGCCTTGTGAGTCTGTAACCTATTGTCTAGACCTTCCACCGCAGTTACATTTTCCTGCATTTCCTGGAGATTTTATGTTTCAATGAGACTAGTTCCCATTTTTCTCAACTCCAGAGAATACTGGACTAGTCTACTCAATTGTTCACATGGCAAATGAAGGAACCAGCCCAGTGCACTCCTGCTTTAGATTTTACTTTTGGACTTTGGAGATAGCACAGAAACAGGCCCTTCATCCAACCGAATCCGGGCTGACCAGTGATCACCCGAACACTAGCACCGTCTTACAAACTTGGGACCATTTTTTACAACTTACCATAGCCAATTAACCTATAAACCTGTACGTCTTTGGAGTAAAAAGGCACTGCCGGAGAAAACGCACATGGACATAAGGACAGTGAACACATTCTGCACAATGGAGTAATATCCCTTCCCTTGTTTGAGGGGCGTCTCCACCACACCCTGCCCCCCCAATGTCCCACAGCAGAAGGACCCAAGACAGTGGTCCTCCTCCACAGATCGTATGCGTTGGCTGCACCGAGCTTCAGTGCGTTCCTCAGCACGTACTCCTGCAGTCTGGAGCGAGCCAGTCGGCAACATTCCCTGACGAACATCTCCCTCTGCTGGGTTTTATACCCAAAGAACCAGCCAGTAAAGGCCATGATACCTCCAACAATAGTACCCCGAGGGAATGATTGCTGCTTTGCCCCTCTGACCAAGGGTGAAGTGACACAAGCAGAATACAGTAGTCACTCGGGCTCTTGTTTAGTTGGACTATCAACTGTACTACTGGAGCTGTCAACAGATACTTTTGGCAGGCACAGTCAGGGTGTAAGTTTCTTGTTATTTAGCTCTGAAATGCTATTCTAATTAGCAATTAAAACAATAGAACTATTAAATATAGTGTTGAAGAGTTTCATATAGACAACCTCACCCTAGCTGTCTTCACTTAATTATTATGTGTCAGTGAAGATAGAAAGTAATCCTATTATTTGCTGTTGGAATTCTCCGTCCGATAAACTTGGTGGAAGAGACAAGGTTGAAGCTTCACGCTGTACGTTAAGGAGCAGCTTGTTATTTGTGCAAGGGAATCCTTGTAAGTTACACCCTTTTTGAAATTCCAAAGGGAGAACGGTCTCTGTGCTGGTCTGTTTCACCCTTATGTCTGCGACACTTTCCACTGGCAGTTTGACATTGGCCTGATCTTGTATCCCTTCCCTTTCCACTGCATGAGGACCCAAATGCTGCTTCCAGGTAGAGCAGTGGTTGACTTGTACTTCACTTACAGCTGCACTCACTGCTCACAGTGTAGTCTCCTCTACACCGGAGATGCCAAATGCAGTGAGAACGACTAACTAACACAGTGGTGTAGACTGAAGTCTGAAGGAGGGTCTCGACCCAAAACATCACTTGTTCCTTTTCTCCAGCTGCTCTCTTGCACTGGGCCCTACATTTCCATCGACTCATTTTGGAGGAGCAGAATTAGGCCAATCGGCCCATCAAGTCTACTCTGCCATTCAATCATGGCTGATTTATCTTTCCCTCTCAACCGCATTCTCCTGCCTTCTCCCCATAACCCCCTTCCTCCTTACTAATCAACAATCTGTCATTCTCCGCCTTGAAGTATTTTAATGCTGTTCATGATACCACAAGGATCCCAGGGTTCTTTATTGTCACATGTACTGAGGCACAGTGTTTCCTCGTCTCCGTTCTAACTGGCTTACTCCTTAACTTTCTCCTATAACTTATTTTCTCCTTCTCCTGTAAAATGTATTAACCAGAAAAGCAACGTTGTTGTACGCTAACCGTCACGATCTCCCATCAGCAAAGTCGATGTGAATCATTATGCACTTGCATAGCTGTAAAGAAATTCGAGTACAAAGCAATGCCTGTGTTTTCTTGGACTCTTTACCATTCGCTGAAAGCCATGAATGTTGGCATATTGAGGTAGGTGTGGAATGTGATAGTTGAGGACTTTGATGGATAAAACAACCCTTTTCTCTTTTTTTGTTCACATTTGCTTCCACATTGAAGGCCCAGTTCCATCTTGTCACATTGGCCTTTAAGGGCATACATCGGTGATTCTCATTACCTGCCCGTTTTTCTGCCTGTAAGTAAATGAATGCCTCGTAAATGAGCAAGGGTTTTATTTTACAGTAGCGAATGGCAGATAAAGCAGCTGCATTGTTCTAACTGGATTCCACTTGGATTACAGCTAAAAAGCTGACAACACTATGTGGGAATGGGGGACATAAATGCTGAGTGCAGTTGTGCGCATTAGTTTAGATGCAGGTCGGTTTTATTTTTTGGTGGCGGAGCCAGTTGCCTCCCTGGTTGGGCCTCTCAGTCACAACACATGAAAGAATCTATTTATAAATGTCAGAGCTGAAGTTAAAACTTGTGTACGAATAAAGAGCGTTTTCTGTGTAACATTTTAAATCCTTTCCTTGGTCTGTGAATAAATCTTTACTTTATGTGTGTGTTTGGATGAATTAATTAACCCACTCAGTGTGGGTCTTGGCATTTTCTACATGAATGCATACAGCAACTTAATTCAGTTGTAGCCTCCAGGATTTAGCACAGCAATTAGTACCTACTCAACTCTTGTAAATGAGCACATCAATTTTGTTCTAATTGGCCTGGTTTGAGGAAGAAAAATGACAACCACTGAGATGCATTTGAAAGTGGCATCCTCTGAAGAAGGGTTTCGGCCCGAAACATCGCCTATTTCCTTCGCTCCATAGATGCTGCTGCACCCGCTGAGTTTCTCCAGCATTTTTGTCTACCCTCCTCTAAACATTTGTTTTAATTCCCTTTATCATCATAAGAATATTACAAGAAACATATATCTATCTTTAAATTCAGTTGTTTATTTATTCTTCTGAATACTGTTGAGTGTTCGCTAGATGCAAAGGAGTATTTGTGGATCTATGTTTTTGTTTAGTGTGTGTCTACATATAGATTAGATAAATTGTATCAGCACATAGCAGGGAGTGGAGAATGTGGTCACTTTGATTGTAATCCCCTAGCTCGGGTCAATGCAATTCTTGCCACTAGTGCTCTTTATTGATGATGTTTCCCACTTCAACTGAGGTGTCAACTATTGCGGTGTGTGTTACTTTGCAAACAGCTTTATGAACGATACAAACATGGACTCGGATGAGAGTGACTATCCATTCATTTCTAGTTGCGTAAGTATTCAAGGTTTTAAATATAGACCAAGATGTGTGGAAAGTGTAAAAATAGCCGATTTTGAATCTGACACAGAGCCTCAGTAACACAAGGTCTTGACCTGACCTGATCTGATCATTGCTCTACAGTACAACTCTAATAATGGTCTGTGTTATCATCAGAGGAGTGAGCATTTTGAATGAAGAATCTCCATGTTGTGTGTCCTTTGTTGCTTTTCCCTGGTATCCTGCCAATTGCTGCTAGATTCCCCAGTTATTTAAAAAATGCTGATTAGTGCCTATTCTTGTGTGAGAACAGGCTAAGGACTCATCACAAGCCACGTTCTAAACCTTGAGAGGCTCTAGTCTTTCAAAAATAACTTTTTTTCTGGAATGTTTGGCCGGTTTAGAAAAGTCTGTTTTGAACTCCCTTGCAAATGCTTACAACTGGTTAGTTCACCTTTTGTTTTTCATCAGCTGTTTTGATAAGCTCTGAAGTCGGCATGTTGAGTCTAAAACATATGCCACATTTCAGCTGCTGTCATAATTCCGACTATTTATTCTCTGACTATAGGAAGCCCATTTAGTGTATAGACACAGTGTGGAGTCCAGGCCGACTAGTTACTGTATCCCACACGCTAACACTATCCTACACACTAGGGTACAATCTTTACCGTAGCCAGTTAACCTACAAACCTGTACGTCTTTGGAGTGTGGGAGGAAATTGGAGCAACCGGGGGGAAAACCTACGCTGTGAAATGGGAGAACGTGCAAACTCCACACAGACAGCACACGTAGTCGGGATCGAACCCGGACCCCGTTATGGACGTAAATCCAGAAACCTTACTAGCCTTTTAGAAGCTGACATTACAGAGCAATCAGATATAAGATTAGTCACTTTTGGAGTGAGTTCATTGAAAAGGTCAAGAGTTGAGTGATTAGGTCTCTGATGGGATTTGTATTTAATTGCCCAACATCCACTCTAGTGCTGACATTGGCACAAACTCTCTAAGTCATGGAATTCCAGAAACCTACTGCACAAAGCCATTCGGCCCAAGGAAGGGCTATTCAAATTAATCGCACTTCCCATCTCTCAACAGGAAATGTCTAGGATCCAGCAATCCCAGTGCTCATCCAGGTTGGGGTTTCGGCCCGAAACGTCGCCTATTTCCTTCGCTCCATAGATGCTGCTGCACCCGCTGAGTTTCTCCAGCACTTTTGTCTACCTGCTCATCCAGGTTCTTATGTTTGTGTGTTTTGGCTTGTTCATTCTTTTCAGGCAGTGATTTTTAAATTCCCACAACATTCTAGATGAAATGTTTCTCCATTTCCTCTAATTTTCCACGTTATCTTAAATTTAGTTAGTTTAGTTTATTGCCACATGTACCGAGGTACAGTGAAAAACTTTTGTTGCATGCTAACCAGTCAGCGGAAAGACAATAGATGATTACAATCGAACCATCCACAGTGTACAGATGCATGATAGAGGGAATAATGTTTTAGTGCAAGGAAAAGTCCCATTAAAGATAGTCCGAGGGTCTCCAATGAGGTAGATAGTAGCTCGGGACCACTCCCTAGTTGTTGATAGAATGGTGTGTTTGCCTAAAAACAGCTGGGAAGAAACCGTCCCTGAATCTGGAGGTGTGCATTTTCACACTTCTATACCTCTTGCCTAATGTGGGAGGAGAGGAGATGGAATGACGGTGGAGGTGAGACTCATCCTGGATAAAGGTGGTGGGCCTTGCCGAAGCAGTGTGAGGTGCAACTGGAAGGGAAGTTGCTTTGTGTGATGGTCTGGGCTGCATTCACAATTGGATGTAGCTGTTCCCAAACCATGCAGTGATGCATCCCGATAAGATGCTTTCTACAGCGCATCTGTAGAAGTTGGTGAGAGTAGTTGGGGACATGCAGGGAATTATTTTTGCCCTCAACTTACTATCATCTTGTATATTATTCTTCCTATATTTAGACACGTACAATAATGTACAAAATGTATTAAATCTCTTCTTGGCTTCCGTTCCAATCAAAAATCGGAGATAATATCCTGTAATTAGATTTCTCCAGCCTTGTAAACTTTCCTCTCCATCCTCTCCTGTTGGTTACATATTCTTCTAATGCCATGACCCGAACTCTGCACGGCACCTTCTGACTTTGTTCTGCCACCAGAATCTTTCATCCGCCAATTTACTAATGGGTTGGCTACGTAACTGCAATATTGTCAAAACGTGACATGGAGCAGGAGCCTAGCTTGTCCCAAAGATGATTTAATTGATCCATTCTCACAGGGGTGGGTGCCTGGAACGTGCTGCCTGGGCAGGTTGTAAAACAGACATGACCATGGCATTTTACGAGGCTTTTAAGTAGGCGCAACGAAAAGTGGGAAATGGAGAGATTTGGATCATGTGCAGACAGCGGAGTTTAGTTTAACGGCATTATGTTCAGCACAGGTACTGTGGGTCAGCACAGGTATTGTGGGCTGAAGGGCCTGTTGTTGTGCTGCACCACATCTTGTGACAATAATATCAATGAATTACACGGACCTACTTTCTAATATTTTGATAATGAATGCCGCTGTCAGTAAACAACTCTTCTCAATAGAAGTCTCATTGATCCTACAATATGGATACATAGTGCTGGTTTTGATGTTGAAGAAGGGTCTCAACCCAAAATGTCACCTCTTCCTTTTCTCCAGAGATGCTGTCTGACCCGCTGAGTTACTCCAGCTTTTTGTGTCTATCTTTGGTTCCAACTTCATTTCATATTTCTCTTGTCTGTTGTATTGGTTTTGAAATGAAGGGGCATGTCAACACATCCAAAGGGCACACCCATTAGAAATGCATGCGATAGAGAGATTGCTAAATTAATGTTGACCAAAGCTGAAACATTGGACCCAATGCTGCAGTTAAAGCTGAGTTCATCAATAATTGCAGTAATTAACCCCCATCAGAAATGGTTAAGGAATCCTCGACTATTTTCAAGTTTGTTACTGATGCTCCTGTGGAGCTGGAGCAAAATAGAAGCAGATGTCGGCAATCCAAACTGAAACCAGAACGTTGGCAGCTCGAGCAGTATCAATGCAGAGTTCATAAGTGTTAGGAGCTGAATTAGGCCATTTGGCCCATCAAGTCTACTCTGCCATTCATTCATGGCTGATCTATCTTTCCATTTCAACCCATTCTCCAGCCTTCTCCCCGTAACCCCTGACACCCATACAAATCAAGAATCTATCTATCTCTGCCTCAAAAATATTAATTGAATTGGCCTCCACAGCCTTCTGTGGCAATGAATTCCACAGATTCACCACCCTCTCACTAAAGCTAGAGTCGAGGCTTCAAGTAAAACGCCTTTCACAAAAACTGGGATGGGGTAAAATGGGGTTTAACTTCAAGAGTTTTATCATCACATGTGCTCAAAAGGAACAATGAAATTCTTACTTGCAGTAGTGCAGCAGGTTCGTAAACACTGGACTTAATAGATTGCGTTGAAGGGTACGGGGGAAATAGCCTATAGGAAGATAAAGGATTACATATAATTATTCAACTCGATGGCAGGTTTGAGTTTAACAGTGTCAGATAATCCCTGTATATGGGGCCACTACACCTTGTTTCTATTTGATAGTTTTCAATGCTTCTGGGTAATTTTGTTCTTTTAAAAAAAAAAGACATTGAAGTCATTGTTACCTTGCAACTGAAAATCAAAAAAACCACAAGTTCTGGAAATGTGAAATAAAAAAACAGAAAATGCTTGAACTACTTACGTAAGGCAACATCTGTGGAAAGAATGAAAGGATTTCAACCCGAATCATTACTTTTTGATTCTTTTTCTGCAGATGCTGGGCATCTCCAGTCCTTCCAACCATGTTCTGGCTGTTTGCACCCTAGAATAGACATTCCCTCATGTGTTCTAACCCTTCCCCTCTCTGCAACTTACGATATGTTCGTTGTCCTGCTTTGCCAGTTCTGATGAAGGATGTTTGACCCAGAGTTGTCCTGTTTCTCTCCTCACTCAGCCTGACCAGCAGTATTTGCACAATCCTCCATTTGGTCTTTCATGGATTGTTGGCGTAGTATTCAGTGGTGGGTTTAGAGCTTTAAATTCACAGGAATTGATTTCAGAAGATGTCTTTAACTTGGGCTGCACAGCAGTAAAGGTTCTGCCTTACAGCACCAGAGACCCCGGTTCAATCTAGATCACAGATGCTGTCTGCACAGAGTTGATATGTTCTCCCTGTGACCACGTATGTTTTCTCCGGTTGCTCCGGTTTCCTCCCTCACTCCAAAGACGTCCTATTTGTAGCTTTATTGGCTTCAATAAAAAAACTTGTAAATTGTCCCTAGTGTATTGGATAGTGCTAGTGTACGGGAATCACTGGTTGGCACAGAGGCAGAGGGCCGAAGGGCCTGTTTCTGCGCTGTATCTCTAAACTAAACTAAATGGGACATCTCCGTTAAAACAAACTGCTGGTTTCAACTCGACAGGTCAGGCAGCATCTGAGGAGGGAAATGGACAGATGTTTTCTCTTGGGTTTCTTTCAGACTGGATTTTTGCCTAACAAGCTAGCCCTGCCAATATGCCCATTTAGAAGGTATATATATAGTCAATGCACAAAACTAGGCCATGTGACATTTCAACAAGCACTGCTTTATTTTTTACAAATTGTTTTTTGTTTTTGTGCTCGGGGCAATATCTTTAATAAAACAAAACTATGGCAATAGTTTTGGGTCATAGTCATGTGTGCAGTTTTCCCAAACACTCAATTCTAGGTAAAAAGAAGACCAGGATGTAATCTGTCCACATGTCATTCCCTGGGGATGAGGATGAATCTTCCTCAGTTTGGACCGTCCAAATAAGGATAGAAATCGGCAAGACTGACCCGTACAATGTTCTCCCCGACACCGGAACAGTGTCTCCATTGATCTCAGAAGAGGGAGCAGCTGCAAGGGGCTGCGGAGTAATCGGGGACAGATGGTCACCCAACATGTTTGCTGGGAACTGAGGAGTCTGTCTACATTTAAAAACTTCAGTAACCAGTGTTCTCCTTACCTGCTACATGTTGGCTGTAGAGGCTCTGCCCTCCTCTGGTCTGCTGTGTGGTGCACAGTCGTACACAGGGAGAGAGCCCTTCTCAGCACGAGTATGTTAGTGATCAACTCGTCCAACGACAGTACCTCAGGAGGTGTAGTGTTTATCATTAACTGTAGTTGTTGCCACAGCTTATGTTAACTATGGGGAGATAGCAGCAATAATGATTAATACAAATAGCCATCCGTCGCATGATATAGTAAGTGCATTTAAAGTTTCTTGGATCAGGACAAGGTCTGCAATTTAAAATTTGTCGTCTAATAGATCCACTCTCTTCCCTTCCCCTCAATTTCCATAAATCGATGTTGAGAAATATTGAATTATTTATAAAGTTTGAACTGGTCAATAGTCCAAGAGCAGACGGTCACTTTACTGTCGGGAATTATTTTCCTGAGACTCGCTTATTCTCGACAGGGTTTTCAAGTCTTGATCCAAATGGTTTTCTGTCTCAATCTGTCTGCGTTCAAATTTTTCTTAAGATGTGATGGTCTTTAACTGACTACTCCCTGTGGCAAAACATGTTGTGCTTCAACAATATTGTGTGAAGGAGCCTTTCCTAACTTTACTCTTTCCTACTCGCCCCCTCCCACCTGCATCCACCCATCACTTGCCAGACTTTGTCCTGGACTCGCCTCCCTTTCCCAACTCTCTCCCCCTACTCCAATCTGACTGAAGGGTTCCAATCTGAATCTAGATGGTTCAGATTTTTCAGATTTCATGGTCCTCTATTCCCCCCCCCCCACCCCCCCCCCCCCCCCCCCCCCCCCCCCCCCCCCCCCCCCCCCCCCCCCCCCCCCCCCCACCCCCCCCCCCCCCCCCCCCCCCCCCCTCCCCCCCCCCCCCCCCCCCCCCCCCCCCCCCCCCCCCCCCCCCCACCCCCCCCCCCCCCCCCCCCCCCCCCCCCCCCCCCCCCCCCCCCCCCCCCTATCTCCCCCCCCCCCCCCCCCCCCCCCCCCCCCCCCCCCCCCCCCAATCCCCCTTTTGCCTTATTACTCTCATTCACTATTGGAGGTTCACAAAATTGCTGGAGAAACTCAGCGGGTGCAGCAGCATCTATGGAGCGAAGGAAATAGGCAACGTTTCAGGCCGAAACCCTTGTCCAGTCTGAAGAAGGGATTCGGCCCGAAACGTCGCCTATTTCCTTCGCTCCATAGATGCTGCTGCACCCGCTGAGTTTCTCCAGCATTTTTGTGTACCTTTGATCTTCCAGCATCTGCAGTTCCTTCTTGAACACTATTGGAGGTTGCCAGTTTCCATAACTACCTTAACTTTGTGTCACTTCCTGTACCTTTCTGCAGTTACGACTCTGGAAAGGATGGCTTCATCGACCTGATGGAACTAAAGTTAATGATGGAGAAACTCGGAGCTCCTCAGACCCACCTTGGCCTGAAAAACATGATCAAGGAAGTAGATGAGGATTTCGATGGGAAGCTGAACTTCAGAGAGGTGAGGCTGTTAACAATGTATAAAAGACAATTTTTACTGCTCCATGATGGAGCTTTAAGCATTTCACTATTATGTATTCAATCATTATGTATCTACATCTGCAGTAAAATGCCATTATCTGCCCTGAACTGCAAACGAGTTTCATGTATTTGCAGAGGAAACCAACCATATTATAAGGCATTAAGCTGAGGATCATGAGTGTGCAAGAAGATGATGATCCTGGATGTTTGTCTAGGGTAGCCTTGGATCATAAATTCTAAGTTGTTGGCTTTTGGAGTAAAGATAAGGGGAGATAATCCATGATAGACCAAAAAAGCTGGAGTATCTCAACGGGACAGGCAGCATCCCTGGAGTAAAGGAATAGGTCCAAAGGTCATCTGTATAAGCTCCATCTTGATGGATATTACCGACCACACTAATCCTCACCCTACTTGTGAATGGAACTACACGTACACTAATTAAGATTCTGAAACTTCACAAGTGGTAGGAATCCAATTCTGTTAGTAATTGTCAATTATTTTAGCAGAGCTTGCCCTGCCTGGTTTCATTGGGTTGAGGGAATGCCAATTGTATGAGAACTCAGTTTAGTGACTTACTAGGACAGAGCTGTGGTGTTCATACCACAATATTAACCATTATTTCGGACCAAATCGTAATCCGGCTGCAAAAAGGACAAACAGTTTCTGATTTTCGGTACAAAAATCTTTTGAGGTCCCTATAATTCCCATTGAATTCAGTTACAAGGAAATGCGCCATATCTGATCCTTATCTGTCGGACACTGAAAAGAACGGGACCTGTACCATAATAGGAAGTGACGCATAAATAATTTAAGATTAATTTCCGCCTATAAAGGAGTGAGTACTAAAGAGCGTAAATGTTCTTAATCCTTTTGATCAATTTTAAATGAATAAAGTCAAATATTGTAAGATGCAAATGTTGCAACTTCCAATGATTTATGTTTTAAATAACGTTTCTGCTTGAAGCAGTTTATGGAGATATCCATTCTAACAATATTATTGATCAGAGTTCATTTGCTTGAACTTGGATCCACATTTGCTGTGTGAATTAGTTAAATCGGACTACGTACACATTTTAAATTCCAGCTTACCGCTCATTAATCGCCCATTATCTGTTATTTGCACTTTATCAGTTTCATGTGTATATATTTATTTAATGGTATATGGACACACTGATCTGTTCTGTAGTCAATGCCTACTATGTTCTGTTGTGCTGAAGCAAAGCAAGAATGTCATTGTCCTATTGGGGACACATGACAATAAACTCACTTGAATTTTGAACTTGAGTTTCTTTCTAGGATAGTTTTGGTTATTTTGACCAATGGCTGACTCAATCACTTGTCATTAGTCAGTGTCACAGAGGACTGAATTGGCCACTAGTCGGTGTCTACATGGCAGGTACAGACTAGAGCATTAAACATATGTTGGGTACATTCATTGGTCTGTAAACGGCTTGTGACTGGATGGTTAATTCATGTTCATAAGTGATTGGGGCAGAATTAGGCCATTCGGCCCATCAAGTCTTCTCCGCCATTGAATCATGGCTGATCTGTCTCTCCCTCCTAACCCCCCATGCCTTCTCCCCATAAACCATGACACCCGTACTAATCAAGAATCTATCTATCTCTGCCTTAAAAATATCCATTGACTTGGCCTCCACAACCTTCTGTGGCAATGAATTCCACAGATTCACCACCCTCTCTGAGGAGAAGCAATACCTCCTCATCTCCTCCCTAAAAGAACCACCTATAATTCTGAGGCTATGACTTCTGGAATCTTCTGTCACCTTTCCTGCACTCTCTTTCCCTTTACCACCCCACATACACTTCCACTTTGTTAAGCCCCACTATTTAGTATAAAGATCTATCTACGGGACTTGGCTATACGGTGGGGTATGATAGTGGAATATTACAACCAAGCGAGCAGTACATAATATCTTCAACATTATCTTGCCTGATTCATTATATTTTTATTCTGATCACCACTGTATAAATGATAGCTCTAATATCTGTGAGTTCTTTATTGATGTTGCTTCTATGGGGCAGAGCATCCTTGAATGAAGACGACAAACTCAGCCCTAACTCAGTATCTGCAACAACATTGTTTTAAATCGGTGAATCAATGAAACTTTATTGTCACGTGTACCTTGGTACAGTGAAATACATTGTTTTGCAGACAATCCGCTAAAATCATGTAAAGGGCCTGTCCCACTGTATGAGCTAATTCAAGAGTTCTCCCGAGTTTTCCCCTGATTCGAACTGGGAGAATGTCCGTAGCGGGTCCGTAGGAGTTCGTGGATGTCTCGTAGCGGCTCGTACGAGTAAAAAGTAACTTTTTTTTCATCACAAGTATTTTTTTACTCGTGGACATTTTTCACAGTGTTGAAAAAACGTCACGAGTTTACAGGATTTCGCGAGTACCTACCGTTACTCGTACGAGCCGTTACGAGACATCCACGAACTCCTTCGGACCCGCTACAGACATTCTCCGAGTTTGAATCGGGAAAACTCGGGAGAACTCTTGAATTACCTCGTACAGTAGGACAGGGGCTTCACAGACCTCACCTAGTCAGTACACAAATGTCGCCTTATTTTGATTGCGACAAAATTACAACAGTTCACTGAACAGTGTAGTCCAATTAGAATTAGAATTAGAATTACCTTTATTGTCATTCAGACGAAATTTCGTGCCTGCAGTCATACATACAATAATAAACACCAATAAACACAAATTAACATCCACCACAGTGAGTCCTCCAAGCACCTCCTCACTGTGGTGGAGGCAAAAATCTTAGGGCTGCAGTCTCTTCCCTCCTCTTCTCCCTCTGCGCTGAGGCGATACCCCACCGGGCGATGGTACAAACAGTCCCGTGGATCACCGAACCCTGCAAACGGGCCGGCTCAAACACCGGGGTGGTCGAAGCTGCCGCCCTCCAGTCCAGCGGACGCAGCCGCCGGCCCGCGGCTGAACCCCGGACTCAGGTCACCGCCGCCAGAACGCCGTCCCAGCCACCGGAGCGCCGTTCCAGCCCCGAGCCGGATCGCCCTCACGTGAGTGCTATTCCTCCCTCGAGCTGGGCCGCCCCGACGGGAGCGCCGTTCCAGCCCCGAGCCGGACCGCCCTCAAGGGAGCGAGCCCAGGGTGAGTCCTGACTGGCTCTGCCTCCGGAGTCTCGAGGTCGCCAGCTCCAGCGCAGATGGAGGCAGAGAGGGGGATACGACAAAAAAGTCGCATTCCCCCGAAGGAAGAGACAGCAAGCCCCCCCCCCCCCAAAACACAACCTAAAAACCAAAAACTTAACTAGACAAAATGAAAAAAAAACAACACCAACACAAAGTAAAAACAAAACGGACTGCAGGCGAGCCGCTGCTGCCAGGGTGACGGGTGAAAATGTCACCCATTCCTTCTATCCAGAGATGCTTCCTGTCCCGCTGAGTTACTCCAGCGTTTTGTGACTATCTACTGCCTGCCGCCTCTGCCACAGGTATAATATACTACACATCCATTGGGAGCTGCATTGCACTGTTATCTGAAAATGTATTCTCAAATTAACCTAGCTGCTTAGTTGCGATAATTTATTATGAGATCCTGTGTGTATCCGATCGACAAATAATAACCATGATAATATGAAGACTCATGGCCGAGCATGCCATTTTTCTCAAAGTTACTAACATGCTTCATTGTCAGGAGTAAAATAACAAACATGAAGAATAAGCTTTGAAAAAATTCTCCAATTAGTCACCTTGAGGCTTGTGGCCATCGAGTGTTTAAAAAATGATTTGTTGTTCCTTGCCAGGATGCTTTTCTAAATCTGGCTGCATTGGAATAATGTAACAGGAAACTGGGATGCTGATAATGCGTATCAGATTTTGATTATAATGTGGACTGTGAATCATATTTCAATTGGCACTTGTACGTAATCTATTTCCTGAACCTTGAATGTTGGTATTGCTGGCTTTTTCTGGAAGGGCCTGGAATTGCATGATGTTAAAACGTTGATCTCCTTGGCACTGTTACAAACAACCTTGTAGAAGAGTCACAAGAGTATGCAGCACTTCCTCTCTAAGCCTTCGAACTTTCAAAATCAAACTTTGGTGACAGCATTCATGAACGAGAGAACACTGCTTGCCCAACCCCCATTAAAGTTGGTTTAGTTTTGAGATACAGCGTGGAAACAGGCCCTTCAGCCCACCCAGTCCATGCCAACCATCGAACCCTGGAGTTTTCCCATGGGACCCCACAATGATGGGTACACTCGTAGACCAATGGAGTGGACTCAGCGGGCTGAACTGTCTGATACCATGGAAACAAATACGTTCCCGTTTTCATAGTTTCCAAGATAGACTACAACATTTTGTGCCTATCTTTGGTATAAACCAACATTTGCTGTTCCTTTTTATTACATTATAGTCTGTTTAGATAAACTGACACGTGCATAAGCCTACACCTTAAACACTGCTTATCAAATCTGGCTCGCCTTGCATCATCACTTAAATATCTGTTTGTAGTTATTTTGTCTCTTTCAAAGCCACTTTCACAGATCCAACCCAAGTATTAAAAGCCGTTAACCAGTTCACTGGGCACCAGATACTAATCTTCAAGCAGACCCACTATATTTAAAAACTTGCTGAATTCATCTATAATGTATTCCATGTGATCAAATCAATTTGTTCTTGCCTGTATTCTGTCTGTAGAACCTCTGTTTCTGATCACAGCTGGGTTGGTGCAATAGTTTGTATGTGTTTGTGAAATGAATGTTCCCCTCTTTTGTTGCCACACCTTCAACTTTGTCAACATGCAGGAATCTCATGTGTGAACAGAAAATTGTCCACTAACTTCCATGGAAAAGTGTAATAAGAAATGCCACCGAACCTTAAACAATTCCTTGTGTTTTACCTTGCAGCTTAACTTGAAGTCTCTGCTCCCCACTGTACCCAGTGCATGGGTTTGTCACTCTCAGATCTCTCTGGCATTTTGTGCAGACACAATATTTTATATCAGTGTTCCCTGGTCCTTGAGCGTTCTGTGAATGGGGATAACTTCTCTCCATTCTCACTTTCTAAACCAGGGATGATATTAAGCACTTTTATCAACTCTTCTCTTAGCCTTTCTTTTCTCCAAGCAGAACAATCACACTTCCTCATTGAAATGAAATGAAATGATTCAATTTATTGTCATTGTCAATGTACAGTACAGAGACAACGAAATGCATTTTTAGCATCTCCCTTGAAAGGGAGACACAGGGCGTCGCGGTGTGCCCGCGCCTGCCGCCGTACCTTAAACAATGTTCAAACTAAACAATGTTAAACTCATTCTGATCCTGCAGCTGTGATTCATTGTATCTAGACTCATTCCGGTAAACCTTTTAGCTTCTTCTCCCTGGCCTTCATTTGTCAGTGCATTGTAGATATAGATTTCAGTATTTGGTACTTTCAACATAACCTCATAGTTTAATAATTCTGTGCCTCTATTTATGAATCACAGGATCATATTGCATCAGTAACTGTAGCAATAACCAAGCACTTGTGATTTCAAGAATTAATATACATATACACCCTTTCTCCCAGTTACAGAACATCATTTAGAAGGGTGGCGCAGCTGGTAGAGCTGCTGCCTCACAGCGCCAGAGATTCACGTTCGATACGGACATCTGGTGCTGTCTGTGTGGAGTTTGCACCACCACCCTCGTGACCACGTGGATATTACAGTTTCCTCCCACACCCCAAAGACATCTGGCTTTGTAGGTTCATTGGCCTCTGTAATTGCTCCTTGTTTATAGAATGTGGATGAGAAAGTGGGATTACAGAGAACTAATGTGAATGGGTGATTGATGGCATCAATGTTGGCCAAAGGGCCTGTTTCCATACTGTAACTCTAAATGCTGTGCATTAAACTCTTGGTCTTACCATATTCTTTCTGTCAAAGTATCACTTTCCATTTCATCTTATATTTGTCTGCCCTCTCAGCCAGCCTGACTGTATTTTGCATTCTATTACAGTTGTATATTTGTGCTGATTTTTCTTTTATTTTACACTAGAATAAATAGAATTAATTTGGGTTTAACCAATTGTCTGTAACTAGTTTCAGCTAGCCCACAGCTAACCGGTTTCCTTAATCATCATTACATTTTTGCACATCTTTAATTAATTTAGAAACATAGAAATTAGGTGCAGGAGTAGGCCATTCGGCTCTTCGAGCCTGCACCGCCATTCAATATGATCATGGCTGATCATCCAACTCAGTATCCCGTACCTGCCTTCTCTCCATACCCCTTGATCCCCTTAGCCACAAGGGCCACATCTAACTCCCTCTTAAATATAGCCAATTAACTGGCCTCAACTACCCTCTGTGGCAGAGAGTTCCAGAGATTCACCACTCTCTGTGTGAAAAAAGTTCTTCTCATCTCGGTTTTAAAGGATTTCCCCCTTAAGCTGTCTATAACTCTCTATATCACCATCTATCTCTCATTTCCCTTTTATCGTTACTCTCAGTCTGAAGTAAAGGTCTCGACTCAAAACATCACTTATTTTCTCCAGAGTTGCAGTCTGACCCGCTGAGCTACTCCAGCTTTTTGTGTCTATATTCTGGTGTGTATTAAACCAGAATCTGCTGTTCCTTCCTACACAGATAGCGTACTTGTGTTAGGATTCTTGGAGATTCATTCATGTAGCAATGTTTACTTTTTATTAAATGCCTCGGAATATTTACTGAAGTGGAAGGCAAGCAATTGTAGCCAATATCTAGTCTAATTCCAACACTCCTGAAATGTACCTACAATATAAACTAATCTGTTCTCAAGCAGGATCGACAAATAACCTCATCATTGTGATGAATGTTTTCGCACCACCTAATATCTGCCGCAAACTGAGTTTGACGTGTCCACTTGGGTTTCCTTAAACAGGAAAAGCAGTTTTATTTTAATAAAGACAGTCTTGTGAGTACATATGAATACATGTGTGTAGTATACACAAACTGGATCTTTACCAAAGCCCCTAAATCACTATCCATCTATTGCCACAGCTGTAGAACAGTGCACATCCTGTACATGTTTTCCTGACTTCATCTAGATTGCCACTTCTATTCCAGTTTAATTTTCAAAGAAATCCTACAAGTGGCTGTCATCCAAACCACATCTTGTCCCAGAATTTCTTCAGATATATCCTTGTGTATACAGCCTAACGAATGCTGAGGATACCATTCATTCAACTAGTTACTACTTCTAATCCACTAGAGGCTGATTAGTGGTTTCATCGGGGCTTTTATTTTAATCCGGAAAGGAAAGTCATATTGCATTCAAAACTTATGCGAGTCAGATGTTTCTACTGAATGAAACTGTAGGGATAAAGACTTCCTCTGTGTTGCGATCTACAATTTCACCACATCTAGTTTGCTGCTGGCATCTCTCGCTACTAATTCACAAAACTACCAGCTCTTTGTCAGAATAGAAGGTGAATGGTAGAACCTCTGCAACTTTGGCCAGATGGCTTTCACCCACTTGTTTGAATAATGTTACTTGCCGATGTGGTTATGATATTTTCTTGATAAGATGATGGCCTTTATAACTAGAGGAGTTGAGTATAGGAGCAAAGGGTCCTTCTACAGTTGTACAGGGCCTTAGTGAGACAACACCTGGAGTATTGTGTGCAGCTTTGGTCTCCAAATTTGAAGAAGGACATTCTTGTTATTGAGGGAGTGCAGCGTAGGTTCACAAGATTAATTCCCGGGATGGCAGGACTGTCATAAGCTGAGCGAATGGAGCGGCTGGGCTTGTACACTCTGGAATTTAGAAGGATGAGAGGATATCTTATTGAAACATATAAGATTATTAAGGGTTTGGACACACTAGAGGCAGGAAACGTGTTCTCAATGTTGGGAGAGTCCAGAACCAGGGGCCACAGTTTAAGAATAAGGGGTAAACCATTTA
The DNA here is from genome assembly GCF_028641065.1 of Leucoraja erinaceus. NCBI lineage: Eukaryota > Metazoa > Chordata > Chondrichthyes > Rajiformes > Rajidae > Leucoraja > Leucoraja erinaceus. Next base: position 55,131,783 of record NC_073390.1, read on the forward strand.
GAACGGAGATGAGGAAACGCTTTTTCACACGGAGAGTTGAGTCTGTGGAATTCTCTGCCTCAGAGGGCGGTGGAGGCCGGTTCTCTGGAAACTTTCAAGAGAGAGCTAGATAGGGCTCTTGAAGATAGCGGAGTCAGGGGATATGGGGAGAAGGCAGGAACGGGGTACTGATTGTGGATGATCAGCCATGATCACATTGAATGGCGGTGCTGGCTGGAAGGGTCGTATGGCCTCTACTCCTGCACCTATTGTCCAGTGATTGAATATTTGTGCTATTCTGAAAGTTACACTGTCCTGTGGGCTTTTTCCATTTTGTTTTATATTCAGAAGTCAAGAGAGTCCAGTGTTTTATTGTCATGTGTCCCAGATTGAATAATGACATTCTTACTTGCTGCAGCACAACAGAATATGCTAACACAGCATGATATGACTGTATGAGAGAGAGAATAGAAAAGCTCAGTGTATGTATACACCTACTCACAACAGGTTGTTGTGTTTAATAGCCTGATGGCTATAAGGAGGAAGATGTTTCAGAACCTGGACATTACAGTTTTCAGGCTCCTGTACCTTCTTCCCGATGGCAGTGGTTGCCTTTGAGGCAGCGACTCGGATAAACCCCTTTGATGGTGGGGAGGTCAGAGCCGGTGATGGACTGGGCAGTGTTCACAGTGTCCACTCCTGGACGTTCAAGTTACTGAACCAGACAATGATACAACCGGTCAGAATGCTCTCTACTCTGCACCTGTAGAAGGTCAAGAGAATCCTCTTTGACAAACCGACTCTCCGAAATCTTCTCAGGAAGTAGAGGCGCTGATGAGCTTTCCGTATAAGTGCATCAGTGTGCTGGGTCCAGGAGAGATCTTCGGATATATGCACGCCCAGGAATTTGAAGTTTTTGACCCTCTCCACCATCGTCCCGTTGATATAAACGGGACTGTGGGTCCCCATCCTTCCTCTTCCAAAGTCCACAATCAGTTCTTTGGTTTTGCTGATATTGAGAGCCAGGTTGTGCTGGCATCATTTGGTCAATCGGTCAATCTCACTTCTATACTCTGACTCATTGCCATCTGTAATTCGTCCCACAACGGTGGTGTTGTAGGCAAACTTGACGATAGAGCTCCCACTATGTCCGGCTACACAGTCATGAGTATAGAATGAGTAGAGCAGGGGTCTGAGCACGTAGCCTTGAGGTGCTCCCATACTGATTGTTAATGAGGGTGAAGTATTTCTGCCAATTCTGCATCTTCAGACTGACTGCGTAAAATATTATTAATTGTTTCATCTTTAGGGTGTTTTAATAAAAAGTAGTGATTTTTATTTAGAATTTCCAATGACTCACCAAAGGGAGCCTAGAACAGCATTAATGTGGAGTACAGTCACAGTGGTTCAGGCAGCATCTCTGGAGAACATGGACATGTGACGTTTAGGTCACGATTCTTCTTCAGGTTAAAAACGTCCGAAAAGGGTTGTGACCCAAAACGCCACTGATCCAAAGATGCTGCCTGACCTGCTGAGTTACTCCAGCTATCTGTCTTTTTTGTAAAGCATCTTGTATCCACAATTAGTTTACAATTGAGTTTGGCATGACCTGAGAGGCTGTACTTGTAATCATAGCCATCTTGCACCAAAACTAGCCCCATGGCCCATCAGGCTCTCATTTACATTAATTACATTTACTTCAACTTCTCTTCCCACCACCAACCATCCCCTCCAGATCTTACAGCTAAGCTGTACACCAAAGACAATTTGCAGTGGTCTATTAACCTAGCAACCTGCACATCTCTGGGGTGTGGATAGAAACTCATGTAGTCACCGGAGAAGGTACACCAGAAGTTGGGATTGAACCCGAGCCACTGGAGCTGTAAGGTGACAACTGTGACTTGCCATTGTGCCATCCTAAAGCTCTCACCAGCTCCTGGTCCCTTCCCAGTCACAAATGTTGTGTGGTTGTCTACATTAATAAAAAGAATATGGGAGTTGGCATCATTATTCTGCATGTGGTCATGTGTTGGGGATCAGGTTGGGGGTTGGGAACCATACTGAACCAATACTGGGGGGGGGGGGGGGGGGGGGGGGGGGGGGGGAGATGCTAGTCTGTACCATTGCAAGGATGGAAATTGGGGGCGCAGGCAAAATAGTATTTGTTGATGGTGATAATTAGAAGTAATGGGATAATGTATAGATCAGGAAGAATGTAGGAGAACAGGAGAACAAGAGTTCTGGGGAGGACTAGATGGGGGTGTCTGGTCCCTGCCTGTCTGCAGCTTTCACAACCTCGAGCTGTGGGAAGGTATTCTGCCAACTCTGTGCAGGATAGGGTGTTGCCTGGAGCTCCGCAAAACCATGGTTTTAATTCCTTTACAAAGGTATCCTCTGTCACCTGATCAGTGGCATCACTTGAATTCCCTAAACAAATACGATTTGATCCAGAAATGGTTGCAAATATTATTTAATTTGACTCAAATCTATTTTCAACCAATATTGAAAATGTGAGTAATGAAATTTCAAGACAATTAAGTCCTATTTTATTTTTCATACTAATCTTTGTTTATTGCAAGATACCTGTGACTTCTCAGATATGGAATTTGCACGGTGGGTGAAAATATCCTTCGAGCAGAAGCAGAAAATGTATCTTCATGTGAAGTTACACAGAGTGTGGTTACTTTTGAAACAGATGTACATTAACCTCTGGGACAAAAGCTGGTTGGCCTTGACTTAAAGCTATGCAGCGATAATTCTCTGTCACCATTAGCTCTCAATAGGACCAAAGAAAATGAGCCAGTATTTTCTTTGCAGAGAATCAGTGTGAGTGTGTGCTTAACTATGGCAACAACCGCTATTAAACTAGTCAACCATGCAGGCAAATAATATTTATAGTGTTGGTCACCACTTGTTTAAGCAAGATTTTGTGTTAATTGAACGAGAAAAATGTAAATATACTTCCTCCTTGAGGTGTCCTCATTAACACAAATGAGCTTTACTAAAGAGTTAATTTCTTGACCTGGTTACTATAGATTGTCTTGCCCTTCTGCAGTGGTACATTTTGGAAGCTTCTTTTCACACTGTATTGACTTCCTATCAAAATATGGATTTATTACAGAGGTGGTGACAACAAAGTATATTTTTCAGTGGTTGCAGTAGATGGTGTATATTGTGATGAGAGATCCCTACTCACTGATTAACACAAAGTTGAGGAAACTATGTAACGGAACAGATCTTTGTTATATTTTTTAAAAATTGATGCGTTTCTGTGGAAGAAATATGTTGCTTTCTTTATCTCGTGTACAGTAATTCAATTGTTTACAATCTATCACAATTTGTAATGATATGGCCTTGACTAAACTGTAGTGATAATAGATGTGGGAATTGAACTCCTTCATGTAAATCCACTGAAAGATACAAACTAAACGACAGCCAGTGGCGTCACATTCACAAAACCTTGACAATATTATCCATCTAATTCCAAAAGAAACTGTAAGTATCTTTTACTTGTACTCATAGATACTTATCTTTTGGAATTAAGTAGATAATCTTGCCATGGTTTTGAGAGGATGTGACGTAATTGGCACCCATTCAGTTTGTATCTTTAAGTTGATATTCTAGAAGCGATAATCACTGTTGAAATTACATTTGCAACACATGAGTTTGAGCTTTAGTGACTGACCTCCACATTGTGGGAATTACCATAGTCAAAGAGTCATGGTAATGGCGTGAAATGGCACAACTTGTCCATGCAAATAAGATGCCTCATCCAAACTAGTCCCACGCCTCCATTTCACCCGTATCCCTATCCTTTCCTATCCATTTCTTTAGATAGAGGATGGTGAATCTGTGGAATTCACTGCCACAGAAGGCTGTGAGGCCAAGTCAAGGGATATTTTTTAAGGTCGATAGATTCTTTAGTACGGGTCATGGAGTGATACAGTGTGAAAACAGGCCCTTCGGCCCAACTTGTCCCAGCCACACTAGTCTGACCTGCCCGCATTCAGTCCATATCCTTCCAAGCCTGTCCTATCCATGCTGTCTAATTGTTTCTTAAATGTTGGGATATCTATTCAGTCTTCCTGGGTACTAAATTAATGAAACATCATAGGTTGCCTGTGCATGCCCATAAAGTTCTTGCGCAGCGGAAGTGTAATAGGCCATGTTATGCTGAATGTGGCTCACACCCATCCTGCATACACCACCCAGTCCTCCATGTTATTCCTGCAGCTGCCTCTTGCGTTGTGCAGTAATTGACCTTGGCTGGCTGCCTTGGGTGACGGGTTGACTGGGAACTGCCTCTAAATGTATTGACAACTTCAAATGGAAAATACATTTTAAAAATAGCAAGAAGCTAATAGCTAAAACCCACAAGGAAAAAAAAAATTAAAACATGGAGATAATGAAGGAAAGCATAAATAATTCACTTGCCTTTCAATCAAATGAGCAACAGTCAAATGAGTTGGCACAGCATTCAACCACACACTGACCAGTGAGTAACTCAGACCAGTTAGCCTGACTGACCAGTGGTGGGAAAGATGCTGGAGTCAATTATTAAAGGGGTAATAATGGGGCATTTGGATAGCAGTAAAAGGATTAGTCCAAGTCAGCATGGATTTATGAAAGGGAAATCATGCTTGACTAATCTTCTGGAATTTTTGAGGATGTGACAAGTAAAATGGATGAAGGGGTTCCAGTGGATGTAGTGTATCTAGACTTTCAGAAAGCCTTTGATAAGGTCCCGCAAGGGAAACTGGTGACTATAATTAGAGCACATGGTATTGGGGTTAGGGTGTTGACATGGAAATTGGTTGGCAGACCGGAAGCAAAGAGTAAGAGTGAACGGGTCCTTTTCAGAATGGCAGGCAGTGGTGAGTGGAGTGCCGCAAGGCTCGGTGTTGGGGCCGCAACTGTTTACCATATATATTAATGATTTGGAAGAGGGAATTGGGAGCAAAACTAGCAAGTTTGCGGATGACACAAAGCTGGGCGGCAATGTGAACTGTGAAGATGTTAGGAGGTTGCAGGGTGACCTGGACAGGTTGAGTGAGTGGGCAGATGCGTGGCAGATGCAGTATAATATAGATAAATGTGAGGTTATCCACTTTGGCGGCAAAAACAAGGGGGCAGATTATAATCTCAATGGGGTTAGGTTAGGTTAGGTAAGGGGGAGGTGCAGCGAGACCTGGGTCTCCTTGTACACTGAAAGTTGGTTTACAGGTACAGCAGGCAGTGAAGAAAGCTAATGGAATTTTGGCCTTCATAACAAGACGATTTCAGTATAGGAGTAAAGAGGTTCTTCTGCATTTGTATAGGACTCTGGTGAGACCACATCTGGAGTATTGTGTACAGTTTTGGTCTCCTAACTTGAGGAAGGACATCCTTGTAATTGAGGAGGTGCAGCGTTGGTTCATGAGATTGATCCCTGGGATGGCGGGACTGTCATATGAGGAAAGATTGAAAAGACTAGGCTTGTATTCACTGGAGTTTAGAAGGATTTAGACTTATAGAAACATATAAAATTATAAAAGGATGAGGGAGGAAAAATGTCTTATAGAAGGGCACAGTATAAATAATTAATAATAAATTTAGCACATAGAAACTGAAATTACAAGCTAGATGCAGCCATTCAATATGATCATATCATGTTCCCACCTGCCTTCTCTCCATACCCCCTGATCCCCTTAGCCACAAGGGCCACATCTAACTCACTCTTAAATATAGCCAATGAACTGGCCTCAATTACCCTCTGTGGCAGAGAGTTCCAGAGATTCACCACTCTCTGTGTGAAAAAAACTTGCATTGCGAGTCCAGACCCAGGGGCCACAGTCATTTTAGACTGAGGTGAGAAAAACTTTTTTTCACCCAGAGAGTTGCGAATTTATGGAATTCCCTGCCACAGAGGGCAGTGGAGGCCAAGTCACTGGATGGATTTAAGAGAGAGTTAGATAGAGCTCTAGGGGCTAGTGGAGTCCAGGGATATGGGGAGAAGGCAGGCACGGGTTATTGATAGGGGACGATCAGCCATGATCACAATGAATGATTGGCATCCTCCTGCACCTATTGTTTATGTTTCTAAGTAAATAGCTCTCTACACCATTGCCAGTTGTGGGCTAACACAATCCAACCCATTGTTGCCAAGGTTACAACAGGCGCAAGGAGGAGGAGTTGCTGTGCAAGGTAATTCGACCAGTTTGATTGGTGAACAAATTTGATGTTTTACTTAGTGAACCCAATGAGGTGTGTGATCAAATGGGGGGAAATAATATCAATGTCTTTAACATTTAGTGCCATTTGTACAAAATGTTGAGAATCAGTAGGTTAAACCTGTTTCTGTGGAGCTTTGCAGTAAAGTGGTTTACCATATTATAAATGTTAAATATACTTAGAACAAGGGAATGTTTAAAGTGTTCATAATAATAATTTCCAAACATCTGTCCGCACCACCCTGGTATTACTGGTTGCTTGGAAATCACCCTGAAAGGGTCTATGTTACAACCTTTACTAAATTCGTAACTTGTTCTTCAATAAAGTTTTCACAATTTCATATTGTTTATAGTGGTTCCCCAAACTCATATGGGACGACCATTTAGAATTCCTGAATCCAGAAGCCTTTGATGCAATTGCCACTCATTTCACTTCACTTCATATGGTTGCTCTTTAAACCTGATCTTCTGGTGTAAATGTATTCTTCAAAGCAAAACACCAACTAATTAGTAGGCTTACCGCAGAAGTTGCAACCAAGCCATCATGCTGTGTAAAATCTTGTTCCTCCTTGCAGCCACCAAATTCCTAATCCCAACCAACGTTTTGCTTTGGAGTAAATGGCACTTTGCTCCCACACCCTCATTCAGGAGTTCTGCACCTTGTGTTGAGCTCCTGCCATGAAGGACAATTCCTAAGGGAAGGCTGGAAAGAGGGAGTGCTCATCTTAATGGGTCTCACCTTCTTCAAGGCAGGATGGATTTGCTTCGAAGACAAACACAAAAGGCTGGAGTTACTCAGCGAGTCAGGCAGCATCTCTGATAAAAGGAATAGGTGATGTTTTGGGTCAAGACCCTTCGTCAGACGGAGCTGGGGGAAAGGGGAATAAGAGATGTAGATGGTACTTAGGAGAAATGAATGGAAATTGTGCAAAAAGCAACGATAATCAAGAAAATCTGGGGCACACTATAGTCTATAGTTCCATGTTTCCATTCCCCTATTTTGCTGATGAGAACAGAGGGGAAAAAATACAGCATCTCGTTGGTAAGAAATGTGAGTCCATCACAACATTAATTGCTCCTGGCTGCCGTTGGTGGCCAGTATTGGGGCAGTTGTACAAGGTCGAGGCAGCATTTGACTATCTTAAATAAATTAACCTAGACAACTGTAACATTCCTGATCTTTGAGTTAAACAATAGAATGTTTGAAGATGTTTTCACGAATGATGGACCATTCCACTGGATTAGAATTCAAATCTAGTCGAAGTTTGACTCCTTCAATTTCAGCCTCCATTACCATAGTATTTAATTCTCTCTCTTTTGGGTGTATACCTACGGGTATCAACACTATCTTGTCAAGTCCAAGTCTAGTTTTGTGCACAGATGATTGCTGTTCACTGATCTATTTCAATACGTGTGCTTCTTTCCAGTTCCTTCTGATTTTCCATAAAGCAGCGGCAGGTGAACTGGAAGAAGACAGTGGCTTGATGGCTCTAGCCAGGCTCTCGGAGATCGATGTCTCCACTGAGGGTGTTCAAGGTGCCAAGCACTTCTTTGAGGCAAAGGTAATGTCTAACTCGGGCCAATTATTTACAGGATGGAAAAGCACTTTGGTAAAACGTGCCAATTTCTAAACAAAGAATAACTCAGCGGGACGGGCAGCATCCCTGGAGAACATGGATAGAGGTGATGTTTCGGGCCATGACCCTTATTCAGACTGATTGCAAGGGAGGCGGGAAGGAAAGCTAGAGGAGAGGAGAGGCAGGACAAACATAGCAGGTAATAGGTGAACACAGGTGAGGGAGTTATTTGATGGGCAGATTATTGGACATTGGCCAGAGATGAGGAAGCAGGTGTGAGCCAATGGGATAATGTGGCATCCATCTTCCACCCCCCCCCCACACACCTTCCTCCGCTGTGCCCACCTGGACTCCCACCCATCTCTCCCCTACACTCACCCCCCGTCAATTCCCACACTCCCGGCTTTACAGTCTGTAATTCTTCAAACTTGGCTTGCATATCCCTTTGACCTTATCTCCAACCCCTGCCCCATCGCCTGTGTCGATCGATTATCTGGTACTCCAGTCCTGACTCTCCCCCTTTTTTCAACTTTCTTCTTCCCCGACGCTCTCCCTACAATCAGTCTGAAGAAGGGTATTGATCCTTTGTGTATTAACCAGCATCTGCCGGTTTGTGTTTCTAAACTCTTGTCATGTGCCACAGCCTTGAGTTTTTACTCTGATGCTGAAATGGGTCCTCGGCAAATAAAGTGTTGGTCGTAAAAGAGACTTGCGATGGGAATGGGATGGTTTACAGCCGGAAAGAAAATGGACCAAGGAATTTTGATCCACAGAGGGCACATTGAGAAGGGAGTCGGCCTTTAGAGCAGCCACATACTGGCTGGCATGGAGACTGCAGGAGAGAGGGGGAGAGAGTTGAGATTTGGAGGATGATTTGGGAACATTCTCATGAATGAGACTTGGTTGGGGGCAACTCCAGTTATCCCTTCCATGTAGGAATCGCCGCTCAAAATACAGAAATTTTATGTCCCCACGAAACATGCTGCAAACCATTAAATATGTTTTAGAAGGAACTGCAGATGCTGGAAAATCGAAGGTACACAAAAATGCTGGAGAAACTCAGCGGGTGCAGCAGCATATATGGAGCGAAGAAAATAGGCGACGTTTTGGGCCAAAACCCTTCTTCAGACTGATGGGGGGTTCGGCCCGAAACGTTGCCTATTTCATTCACTCCATAGATGCTGCTGCACCCGCTGAGTTTCTCCAGCATTTTTGTGTACCAACCATTAAATATGGTTATCAAAGACCATTTCAGTCGTTCGATTATGGATACATTTATTAATGATTCATCAGAGTAGTTGGACCTGCAATGCAGAGGTTTATTAAATGCCTGTGTGATTATTGGTGTACTCTGCTGTTGATAAGGATTGGAGTGTGAAAAGAGTTGCTTGATTGACTTGGGAACAATGATTCCAAAGGAGGCATTGTTTTTCCCCTCTGCTTCACTGTGTGGTAAGGCTCTGAATGTTGAGTAGAGCTATCTTCTCTTGGTTCATCCTATGCTTCAGAGCCCTTGGGCTCGACATCTCCATACCGCTCATCCTTCGGCACAAACGTTAGTCTTCTGTTTGTAATGTTAAGCAGCAGACAAGGATAGATGACGTCTCTGAAGGGTCAGAACCCTTCTTCAGACCCAAGGTCCCGACCTGAAACCTCACCTGTCCCTCTTCTCCAGACATGTTCCCTGACCTGCTGAGTTGGCTGTTCATTTGAGGCAACTGTTTAAATTGAGGAATAATTTACAAGACTTACTGTATTATACAGTGTAGTTTCTTTCAGCAGGTAACAAAATCTTACTGTTTTAAACTGGACTTGAATTTGTTTCTAGGTTCAGGCACTGACCAGTGGCAGCAAATTTGAAGCTGAAATCAAAGCCGAGCAACAGCAACGCAAGCGTTCAGAAGAAGACAAAAAGCAGCGAAGAGCGGCATTCAAAGAACTGAAATCTGCATTTCAGTAACAGCATCTGTTCTGTACAGTACAACTACTTGTAAAGATTTAGAAAGTATAGAATGAAATCCTAACAGTTGGATAACTAAAACTTGCACTAAGTGACTATTTTTGGTGCCATTCTATTTTAATTTAATCTAAAATCTAGCTTTTTTTTAAAAGCTGTCTAACTGACTTGACACTGTATACACGCCTCTAAATGGCACATGCTATCAGCATGATGAAAACTACAAATTCTGGTTTAGTGTAGTCTGCTTGTCTGTTAAGAGGTTGTTGCAGTTGCCTTTTCTGCCTCTCTCCACCGTTAAAATTAACGGCTCAGGGCTGTGCTTTTTGTAGAATTAAACGCATCTTAGATATGCTGCACTAAATTGTACTATTTGAAATATTTTTGAATTTTATCTTTTGTAGCTCTTTTTATATGCCGCTCATTTGGGAACAACTTTAGACTGTTGATGCGGAGGTTTACTTTCCTCAGTGGTATCTGTGGAAACTGCTTGTGCTCTAAGCAAATACTTCATCCAAAAATCTAATATTTTAACAAACTAATCTGCAAAACATGTTTATATGCTTAATATAGTGTGGTCATTCCAAAAAAATGTTAATATTGTATCAATATTGAATGAAATCCTGCTGCAACTGAACATTTAAACTTTGTTAGTGTACATGTAGGTTTCAAAATGTTACGTTTTTCAGAATGATTAAATGTATAGAATGTCAACTCAACAAACAATGTGAGCATTGTGGAATATGTGAACTCTGCAAACTTATTGATTGCACAGTGACTTTCCAGTATGCTGTTAGGGTTTTAGTCTGGTTAGTAACCAAGACAGGCTTCCAATCAGTGTAAACTTGAGTACATCAAGAGTCACTCCTTTTAAGGAATAGTGGCTATTCTGGGTATTCCTAGTCTGCCCCCACGACCTCTCTTAATTGTATGCAAAACTTGCCAACCATATCATTACCATCAAGTTGCAATGCAACTTCTGTCAACTAGAAGATGTCCTGTGTAAATATGAGACTGTTGCAACTCTACCTGTGACTATTGTACAATGAGAAACTGCTAATGACTAGACTAGACATTTTGGTGCTGGACAGGAATGTTTTTGTGCAGTTACAGATTAACTCATGGATGTCCAAAAAGCGCAATAAAAAAACGAATTAAAATGCCAGAAACAAAACCTTTCAGTTATATTCCTAAATCATGTATTAGCTGACGTGGGTTACAAATGAGTTCCTCCACTGCGGCAATCAATTTGTTCAACCTTTAATTGGACACAAAATGCTGGAGTAACTCAACGGGTCAGGCAGCATTTCTGGGGAAAAGGAATGGGTGACGTTTCAGCTCGAAACTCTTCTACAGACTGAAGACTGGTCTAAATCTGAAACGTCACCTGTTCCTTTTTGCCCCAGAGATGCTGCCTGTCCCACTGAGCTACTCCAGCATTTTATGTCCATCTTCAGTGTAAATCAACATCTGTATTTTCTTCCTACACATCTTGTTAAACCTTTAGCCTTACCAAGATGCCTTCAGCAAGTGTGTTATCCTGGAAACTTACATGTTCTGGTCCTTCGATGGCATATGAAGCAGACAAGCAGTAAACAACAAAAATTGCACACCTCCCAAGATTCAATTTACCAGTTCAAAGGATGTTTCTCCTTAAACCTTTATTGTGGTGATGTTAGGGAAAGTATGTAGAAGAGATAGGGAGAAGACTGACTTTGTTTCACTAGGGTTTAAGGTGACTTTGTTTTTTGCCACACAGATTTCTTTAGGACTGGAAGCACAATTATGTGTATGAGCCTACACCAGCACCTGGATGAAATAAATTAACATGATGGTTGTGCAAAATGGGAACATATCTGGGGACGGTAAAGGTGACTGCAAGCTTTTGATAATAGTTAAAATAAAATGTTAATAAATTCCTCAGGGGATGCGAAATTCCATCTTGCAAACGCTTAGCTGTGAAATTTGACTTTTTTATTTTTTGAATTGCTTGGTTTAGTGGGTTTGTATTTTAAAGGATTATTCCTTCCTACCCATCTGCAGTATTTCTTCCTCCCCAGGCGAATGACATTTGACTTGTACGTATCTACAAGTGGATTTTGGAGGAGCCTTTCTGCTTTTGTGTTACTCATCTTGCTCCAAAGTTTGCAAGGAATGGGCATTTGATGGGTGGGGGAAGATGTGAACTGTCCAAGTATCCAACTGGTTCCTCAATGGGATGAGAACTGAGCAGGGCAGGGTTTAAGTAAGGGGGGGGGAAAGGACGAGCATGTATATTTTTAAGTTGGGTCTACAAAGTTAGAAATATTAAAGATGCTGTATTGAAATGTTGCTGTTGAATTTATCAGAAATTAAACACATTTTGATGATGTAAAATTACTTTGGGGAAAGATCTATACTTCCAGTCTGAGCTGTAGAAATTCAACCTCTTGTTTTGTGTCACAGACAAAGTAATCACATTCTCATCACTTCTGAAATTCTCATTATCCTCAATCAAATTGCTTCAAGTGAAGTTCAATGTGACTGTTACCTCATGCATTCAATGCATACAGTATTACATTGCAGATATAACTCATAATAGAGGATGATCTTCTGCATTTCTAACTCTTTAACATTGTATTCTAATATACCACTGTTTGTGCTATTTAAAATATATATTTTTGATGTAATAAAATAAACACTAATGTTCTTTGATTGTGAGCTTTCGTTCTTCTGCCTTTCAATATTGTCTTTGAATTCAGAATACACAAGGTTTTCATTCCAAGTGAAACTATTTCTGTATTTAACTGATTTGGAAACTGGTATTTCCAGTTGTGCAATGTGTACAATATGATCTAAAGTCTACAGCTCTGTATTGACTCAGAAGGCTTATGTTGCTGGGGTGAAGACATCGACTAAAGTTAAAGCATTGCAACGTTGGTCTTTCCTGTCTAGAAGTCAGCGATTTGGTTTTAGAGGATTATACACAAGACCAATGATGCTCAGTCAGTAGCTCTCTGGGATCGTCCGGCCTTAGTCTTCTGAAACAACTGCACCTGCTCTTTGTCCACAAGAGGTCTTGATAGATATGCTCGGTTTCTGTAGAAATCAGTTGAGGTTATGTTTTAAAGAATATGTAAACTAAGTTAATAGTTCGTATCCTGATTAACATACAATGCTGATCTAGTGGCCTGACACTGTGAAACACTGCATGTTGGGGCTAACTTCCTGACAGGGCTGAGAGAAACTGTAAGACACCTCCATATAATTTAACCTGGTTACCACTGCACTGATTCACATCTTCCATCTTCAAGGGGCTGTCCCACTGTGGCGACCTAATTGGCGAGTTTAGGAGAGTTTGAAAAAAAAATGTCACGTTGAAGACCTCCTTCGACCTCCCTATGTTGTAGACTATCTTCGACTACCTTCGACTACCCTCGATTATCTACGACTAACATGCCGACCCACTACGACCTACTTAGACTAAACCTACGAGTAAAAAAAGTATCTATTTTTTCCATGGCAACCTTTTTTTACTCGCGGGCATTTTTCAACATGTTGGAAAATACGCCGCGACCTAGCTGAGGCCTCGAGTACACGGGGACTACTCTCGAGCATGAAGGAGAGTTACAAAGACCTCCTAGGACCTCGTGTCAACTATGCTGTGAGTGTGAGTCGAGGGCAAACTCGTCTGAACTCGTGGATTAGGTCGCCGCAGTGGGACAGCCCCTATAGTATCTTCACCATAGAATCGTGCAAATGTTCACATTTAACATTGTGGAAAAGTGCAATGTGGAATTTCTAGGCAGTCATCAACCCCTCTCCCCCCCCTCCCCATAATGTGGGGGTGGTTTGTGTTATATTCTATTTGAATACATTTTCCAGTGAACCAAGTGAACTTACTCGGAACAAGAGATGACTGCTGGAAAAATTCAGCGGGTCAGGCAGCATCTGTGGAGAGAAATGACAATCTGTGTTTCAGGTTGGGTGGATGATTCACTGGCAGATGAGGAGAGTAAATGAAAGGCTAGTGGTGAAAATAAGATAGTCGGGGATAAGGAGAGTAGACGGGAAGTGAAATGGAAAGACAAATATGGGAGGAATGCGATGGGGAAGGGAAAGGGAGTTGGGGAAATGTGGGATGGGAGATGATCAAACAAAGGAGGCAAAGAGCAGAGTGCCTAGCGGCTTGAGAGATCGTGGGAGATGTGTATGGGCAAGGGTAAGGATGGGGGAGGGGGTGTTATTACTTGAAATTAGATAATTGAATATTCATACCACTTGGTTATATGTTACCCCAAGTGGAATATGAGGAGCTGAACCTCCAGTTTGTGTATGACCTCACTGGCAATGGAGGCAGCCCAAGGGGAGTTGAAAGGGTTGTGATCCAGGAGCTCCAGCAGGTGTGAGCAGACAGGGTGCAAGTACTTGGTGGAACTACCCCCAGTATACTCTTGGTCTCGTCAATGTAAAGAAGTCTACGTACAAATGCAATAGACAAAGTTGGAAGAGGTGCATAAGAACCCCTGTGGCACCTGGAAAGGCTGTTTGAGTCCCTGGATGGAAGTGAGAGAGGAAATGTAGGCTTTAGTTTAGAAATACAATGCAGAAACAGGCCCTTCGGCCCACCGAGTCCGCACTGACCTGCGATCCCCGCACCTTAACACTGTCCGACATACACTAGGGACACTTTACACATACCAGGTATACAAACCCAAGCCCATTAATCTACAAACCTGTACCTCTTTGGAGTGTGGGAGGAAACCGAAGAACTCGGGGAAAACCTGCGCGGTCACGGGGAGAACATGCCAACTCCGTGCAGACAGCAGCCATAGTCAGGATCGAACCCAGGTCTCTGGCACTGCAAGCACTATAAGGCAGCAACTCTACCGCTATGCCACCGTGCCGCTCACTGAATGAGCTGGAGGTTTAGGACATGTTTTGGAATCCTGCACAGGGAGGCTTATGTCAAACACCCTAATTTCACAGATGTTAGAAACATAGAAACATGACAATAGGTGCAGGAGTAGAGGCCATTCGGCCCTTCGAGCCTGCACCGCCATTCAATATGATCATGGCTGATCATCCAACTCAGTATCCCGTTCCTGCCTTCTCTCCATACCCCCTGATCCCTTTAGCCACAAGGGCCACATCTAACTCACTCTTAAATATAGCCAATGAACTGGCCTCAACTACCCTCTGTGGCAGAGAGTTCCACAGATTCACCACTCTCTGTGTGAAAAATGTTTTCCTCATCTCGGTCCTAAAATATTTCCCCCTTGTCCTGTTCATGGACTCATGCTCCTTCCTATCTGAACAGGGAATCTCATTGTACCCTGTGTAAAAAAAAACTATAATCTGGTGTTACATGTTCTGCGATT
Source organism: Leucoraja erinaceus (assembly GCF_028641065.1). Classification (NCBI taxonomy): domain Eukaryota; kingdom Metazoa; phylum Chordata; class Chondrichthyes; order Rajiformes; family Rajidae; genus Leucoraja; species Leucoraja erinaceus. Next base: position 55,146,865 of record NC_073390.1, read on the forward strand.
GAAAGGAAAAATGACTTGTGAGGAAGGGGATGGATTTGTTGGTAACCGATAGGCAAAACAAGAGGAGTACAGGAGCCTCTGTGAGTTGCAAGAGAGTGCAAGAACATCACTGGTGAGCCAGGAGCCAAAACATTAGAATGCACAAATAGTTGGTGAGCAGAGTTTTACCATATCTATTAATTTGTATAACATCATTGTAATGTATTTAGTTTAGAGATACAGAGTAGAAACAGGCCCTTCGACCCACCGAGACCTCGCCGACCAGCGATCACCATGTACACTACACTAGCAATATCCTAAAGGGGCAAGTGTATGTAATATATACTTGCCACACTTTGTCCTGTCCCACCTAGTTTCCTCTCCTCCTCCCCCCACAATCTGTCTGAAGAAGGGTCCTGACCTGAAACATCACCTATTCATGTTCTCGAGAGTTGCTTTTTAACCTGTTGAATTTGTGTCTATTTTTGTAAACCAGCATCTGCTGTACTTCGCATTGACGTGCAATGTAGTCACCAAAGATACTTTGGTAGTCACTGGCAGGAGGCAACATATCTATATTGCACCAGCTCCATCTGGTGGCTGTTATACACAAGAATAGATTGCCCTTTATTTTGTGTGGAAATAAATATGACAAATCAGAGACTTTTAAAAAGATTCCCCAGACTGATTTGTTGTTGGTGATCTCAATACATCAATTAAATCTTCTTTAATCTATTGAAAAGACAGGATCATGGCCATAAAGTTTAATTTTGACAATTTGAGATAACCACTAAACGAGAAAGTAATGGATGCAATGTTGTTCTCCCAGTCTATATAGTTGTCTTATTTAGATTCAGCTGCCAATGTTTTTGTCCCCTAGTCAAATGCCACCCATCTTGCAATCTAGAATCACATAATACCACAAGTACTACATACATTTGAAATATATGCACAATGATCCCATCTGCCTGTCCTGTTAATTCACATGTGTATAAAAAAGTCTTTGTTATAGAGCCACTCAACATGGAAACAGACCATTCAACCCACCCTGAGTCCATGCTACCGTTTATCCATAATTCCATGTTATACTTCCCACATTTCTTGTCACTAGTTGAAGCAGAGAGTTCTGGCTTTGTCTGAGTACCACAAACCATTTTATCACTGGTTAAGATTTCATATGTTCATACACGTACATCAATTAGAAACTGGAGGGAGGCCAGCACCACCATTTAATGAGATCAAGGCAACCTGATTGTACCAATGAACCTGTGTTTTTATCTTCACAAAGTGACATCCCACCATCTTGCCTTTTGAAAATCAATTCACCGATGCCTCAAGTATGTACAAAACACATCACACTTTAAGAATGAGAATTTCAATAACATAGAACCCTTTGAGAGAAAACAAATGGCATTGTTTATATTAAAAGGGTGGCCGATTATTTTTAAACAGCAATACTCAGCTCCAGATTCTCCCACAAGATGAAGCATCTGCTCCACATCCATCTTATCAAGAATCTTCAGAATCTTATACGTTTCAATCAAGTACACCCTCACTCTGCACTTCATTAGTTATAACTTCGCTCTGAGCAAAATGGTTGCAATTATGTGAGTGGTTGAAGTAATGTAGAATGCTTTAAGTGCTATGTGTGGGAAAGAACTGCAGATGCTGGTTAAAATCAAAGGTAGAATGCTGGAGTAACTCAGCAGGACAGGCAGCATCTCTGGAGAGAAGGAATGGGTGACATTTCAGGTCGAGACCCTTCTTTAGAGCTATGTTTGTGGGAGATCTGATAATGTGAGTGGAGATGAAATAGTGAAATTAAGGATCACCAACAGTGTAGATCGTAAACCATTAACAATAGATAAGACTTTAAATACCAATGGATAAATGCTTGCTGCACATAATCAATGGCAGCTTGCCCTTTAAAAAATAAGATATTTGTTGTACCAGGAACTAAGGAAGTGAAACTCTTGCCCATCCATTAGCTAAACTGGTTTCTAGCATCTGAATAACTAGAACTTGGCTCTCAGTAGCATTCCACCCTTTAGTTAGTGTAGAAAAACGAACAACAGGTTTGGCGAGACAAGTCAGTCGAGTAAAATACTTCAGCACGTATTTTGATTAAGTAACTGTTCCTATTCTCAGAATTTTATACAAAACACCATCTCTACAGAATTTATTTAAGAAGGAACTGCAGATGCTGGAAAATCGAAGGTAGACAAAAGTGCTGGAGAAACTCAGTGGGTGCAGCAGCATCTATGGAACGAAGGAAATAGGCGATGTTTCGGGCCGAAACCTTTCTTCAGACTGGTGGGGGTGGGTGGGGGGGGGGGGGGGGGGGGGCGAGGACAAGAAAGGAAAAAGGAGGAGGAGCCCGAAGGCTGGGGGATGGGAGGAGACAGCAGGAGGACTGAGGAAGGAGAGGAGATAGCAAGGACTAACAAAATTGGGAGAATTCGATGTTCATGCCCCTAGGATGCAGACTCCCCAAGCGGAATATGAGGTGCTGTTCCTCCAATTTCCGGTGCTGCTCGCTGTGGCCATGAAGGAGACCCAGGACAGAGAGGTCGGAGACGGAGTGGGAGGGGGAGTTGAGGGACCGGGAGGTCAGCTTGGTTATTGCGGACCGAGCGGAGGTGTTCGGCGAAACGATGGCCCAACCTCCGCTTGGTCTCACCGATATAGATCTGTAGATATAGATATAGATATATAGATGTAGATAATGTAAAATACTTTACTTGACACGGCAAACAAAGTGTATAACTCAACCACGTTCTGGGTCAGCCAATTAACTCGAAGCTCCTTCTACACAGGTGGAGCTTGACTAACTCCAAAAAACCGCAAAAACACACCGGTGATTACGTGACGGCCGTCGATGAGCTGCTCGAGCATCCCTCCGACAGCGTTATCAGAAGCGTCCATGGTGAGGGCGGTCGGGGCAGCAGCCCGCGGGTTCACCAGCATGGTGGCCTCGTCAGTCCACACCAGGTCCCGTGGCTTACCAGCGAGGCACTGAAACAAAGGCCGCATGATCCGTGCAGCCGACGGCACCAAGCGATGATAATAGTTCACCATGCCCACGAACTCCAGCAGTCCCATGACGGCGAGTGGCAGAGGGAATTGTCGAATGGCCTCCACCTTAGCGGGCAGTGGGGCCGTGCCCTGCGAGGTGACGTGGTGCCCCAGGAAGGAAGTGGAGCGCAGGCCGAACTGGCACTTGGCGAGGTTGATGACAAGCCCGTGATCTTGGAGCCACTAGAACAGCGCCCGTAGGTGTGCGCAGTGTTCCCGTGGGTGTCGGTCCGCGGTCCGCGGTCCGCGGTCGTGCTGACGTTCAACCCCCGCCCAGTCTCCACCCCCCAGATGATTTAGGGACCATGTGGAACGGGGCTGCCCACGGGCTACAGTCACCGCACAATTCCCATGTCCTCCATCTGGCCGAACTCCTCCTTCCGCAGCTTGTCGGGCGGGAGCCTGTGCGCCCGTGCATGCAGTGGGGGGGCCACGGTAGGGATGTGGTGCACCACCACGTGCTTAATAGCGGTTGCTCGAAAACGGGGGGGGGGTCAGGAGCTCCAGGAACTCGGCGAGCAGGGAGGTATACAGGCCGTCCCCATCAGCCACCGCGCCCAGCTACGGGCTGGGAGGGTCTGTGGGCCACGGGGTTGCAGGCCTGGGGGACTCCAGAGGGACAAGGCACCAGCCCCGCACGTCCATCAGTAACAAAAGGCCCGAAGGAAACCGGCCCCAGCAACAGCTGGAAACATCTGCAACGGTGAAAGTCCATGAATACGGGTGGGAGTCCGCGTGCCGTATGTGCGAATGGGGCTGCAGTTGACGGTGGTCAGGACGGGGCCTCGCTTACCAGCATGGGTGTCCACTCCAGTCGGGGGAAGGATGCTCACAATGGCCCCGGAGTCTTGGTTTCTTGGTCCTCCAAAATATTCCAACTGGAATTTAAACTGGAGGCGGTGAAGGGAGGGCTTAAGCCAGAAAGGGTTATTGGGGAGAAAGTGCTACTTTAAATTTAGTTGCATCTGGTTGGGTAACTATAGTTGGGTGGAGATTATTCCATGCTTTAATTGTGCGGGGGAAGAACGAATTGCTGTACACATCTGTCTTTGTAGCTGGGATCACAAATTGGATCGAATGCCCTCGTCTGCTCCTAATTGGTTTGGGTTTGGTGTAGGTCTTGTAGTCTATGTCGAGCTGACCATTTAACATTTTGTAAAAACAGGTCAAACGGTGAGCTTCACGTCTGTCTTGGAGAGGGTTCCACCCCAGAGAATTCAGAAGTTTGGTGACACTCGCTTCTCTCTCATAGGTGTTAGTAACAAATCGAGCTGCCTGTCTTTGGACACGTTCGATGGAAGAAATGTTTTTATCTGTGTATGGGTCCCATGCTGCAACTGCGTAGTCCAAATGAGGTCTAACGAGGGTGAAGTATAGCTTCTCCTTGACAGAAGTTGAACAATGATGAAAGTTGCGCCTCAGAAAGTTTAGGACACCTGTTGCTTTCACCGTTGCATGATGAGTCTGACCATTCCAACGCAGATCATTCTGCAATTTGATGCCAAGATACTTGGTTTGTTTGGATTCTTCAAGGGCGGCACCAAGTATATTGTAAGATGTTTCACCTGGATTCCTCTTTCTGGTGACACGCATGGTTTCACATTTGGAAGGGTTGAACTCCATGCCCCATTGTTGTGACCACTCCCCCATAGTATCGAGATCCTTTTGGAGAGCATCTTCATCATCAGCTGACTTAATTGGACGGTACAGCAAACAATCATCAGCGAATAGTCTGGTCGTACTTGTGACTTTTTCATGGATGCCATTTATGTAAAGCAAAAATAGATGTTGGCCAAGTACTGTGCCCTGGGGTGTACCACTCAACACTGGATGCCAATTGGAGCTCATTCCGTTCACACACACACACTGAAGACGTTTTGTCAGGAAACTGGAAATCCATCGTTTCGTGTTGGAACGAATACCATAGAAGTCAAGCTTCCGAAGCAGTGTCCGGTGTGGGATGACATCAAATGCTTTAGAAAAGTCCAGCACAACTAAGTCGACGAGGAAGCGAAGCCCGGAGCCGCGACCCTTAACGTAGATACGGTGATTCTGGCCGATCGCGATAGCCTCTACTGACGAGGCATTTCCTGCAAACGAGCAGGAGGCGCGGCATCGGTGAGCCTCGGCACTCCAGCATTGGTGGTAGTAACACCACTGGCGCTACCACGTTCTCCGGTGGGCGGCTGCTGAGCTCCCCAACCACGTAGAAATATCGCGTGGCGTCGGTGGAGACATTTCAGAGTTCGAATTGGGCCTCAATGTGGGCGAACCACACCAGAAAAGGGGCAGTTTCAGGCCCACGGCGCTTTGCTGGGCTGGCTGGGTGTCGGGGTTAGCGTAGCTGCGGCAACCATTATCGAGGTCCGAATTCATCATTGGACCAGCGGGGTCCACTTTGGCCAGACACGTCAGTTGAGTAAAATGGATTTCTTTATTTGAAACGGCAAACAAAGTGTATAACTCAACCACGTTCTGGGTCAGCCAATTAACTCGAAGCTCCTTCTACACAGGTGGAGCTTGACTAACTGCTGATCATGTGATGGCACCAGCCAATAACGAGGGTTTGTATTGCTCCAAGCCACTACTAGGTGCCGCTACACAAGATCATTATGAACCAGCGTGAACAAAAAATAAAAGACCCCAAATCTTTGCCTTTATTGCTTTGTTACTTTCTATCAATTACCTCAATTCCAGTAAAGACAAATTTATCTTAAAGCCAAAACATTCTGATTACTCTTGATGTTCCCATGTTGATATGCTCCATGCTTCGATGCAAAACAGTTTGCAGCATATTCCAGGAATCGGCTCTGCAAATGTTTTGTGGTATCATTACGTGCAATAAACGAAGGTTCTCAACCAGGGTGTTGTTTAAAAGAAAATCAGCAAAATGTCACTTTGCATTTTACACGATTTGCTTTGTCGGGTTTAATTCATCCCTCGAAAATCTGTTGATTTGTGAATATAATTATCAAAATTTCATTTTCATTGTAAATGAATGTGTAAATAAATCACCATCAATGGCTGCCTTGCCAGCAGTCTGTCTGTGCCTTCTACTGTACGTTCTAGCATCTGTCATGGATGTGATTTCTGAAGCTACCAGGTAAAGTGGCATACCGCACTCTACTGGCTGAAGACACAAGGAACTGCAGACACTACAAGCAAAACACAAAGTACAGGTGTAACTTAGTGGGTCAGGCAGCATCTGTGGAGGGAATGGGCAGGCGATGTTTCAGGTCAGCACCCTCATCTGGGAACTGGGGAGCATTGCTGCAAGATAAATGGATGATGCAATTATGGGAGGGTGATTTAGAGAGTGTTTCCGGAGGCCAGAGAGACCTTGAATATTAGTGAGAATACTGCCTGTAGGAGGCATTATCTTTGTGCACAGAGACTAATGCTCAAGTGTTCCTGGTGGAAGGTTAGGCTATGAGGACAGTGTAGGAATGTGTTTGCTATGGGGACGTTGCAGATCAGACAAATGCCAGTGTCTGTTCTGCCTTTTTCCTGATGGCTGAAGGAAATGTTTATAAACTTCAAAGACATACATACAGGCTTGCAGGCTAATTAGCTTGGTATAAATGTAAATTGTCCCCAGTGTGTGTAGGATAGTGTTAGTGTGTGGGGATCACTGGTCCTGGTCCACTCAGTGGGCCAAATGCCTGTTTCCGTGCTGTATCTCTAAACTAAAATAAACTAAGTCTTCTCTCTTTTGGTACAGAATTTGAGTGATCTTGCTATTATATCAATGAGTAGCAAACTGTCAGATGTGGTAGTGATCAGTAAAAGACTGGAATGATCATGAGGTCAGAAAGCTGAGAGCAATTGCATTCAGTAGCTGACATGCCTTCATTGGTTGGAGAATTAATTCCACAGAGACAGCACCCAAGGTCAGGATCTGACCCGGGTCTCTGGTGCTATGAGGCACCAACTCTACCAGAAGCTCCACTGTATCACAGATGGTCTTGGTCCAGGAGAGAAGAGATGAGTTTAGTTGGGTTTGTGAAGTTGAAAGCGGTCCAATAGTCGATAAGTAGGAGTCTGATGTGGGTATTCATATCTAGATGTTGCAACGATGAGTGTAGGGCTATGTAATAAACATAAACTGAGATGAAGTCCACGGTGGACCTGTTGCAATTATGAAAGTGAAACAATAATAATGTAAGTAAACAATTCTTTAGAGATGCAGCAGTATCTATGGAGCGAAGGAAATAGGCAACGTTTCGTGCCAAAACCCTTCTTCAGACTGAGTTTCTCCAGCTTTTTTGTGTACCTTCGATTTTCCAGCATCTGCAGTTCCTTCTTAAATAAATTCTTTAGAGATGGTGTTTTGTATAAAATTCTGAGAATAGGAACAGCTACTTAATCAAAATATGTGCTGATGGATTCTTTAAGATTGGTCATTTTAGCTCTTTGTTGCTGAAGATTTATCCCCCAGTGAATCTGGTGACCACATGATGTTAACTTACAGGAATTATTTCATCGAATTTCTTTGTAAAGTTCAGAACAGTACTGCGACATTGTACCATGCTTTTTTAGCCTGTGTATGGCTATTTTGTAACAATCTTACTGATTTAAATTCTTCATTCAGTAAGCCTTAAAAATACCTTGAACCATATTCTTCCTATAATCACTTTTCTTAAATTTCTTAAACCACGAGACTTTTCTTTGGCTAGAGAATTTCTTTGGAGAGATTTAGTGAGGATGGTAAATGTCAACCTTTATTCTTCATTTGTTGCATTCAGATTAAATCTAGATCTTTAGTTTGCTGGATACAAATAGCATTGGAAGCACCCAGGGAATAATCAAATGTAGATTGAAGAATGGCACTGCACATATCGATTTGCCAATCTAGTGTGGCAGTGTAAGCAAGGAGTGCAAAATGCTGAAATCAAACAGACCAGTTGGGAAAATGTACCAGATTGAATGGCATTTATTAATCCCCAAGGCTGTATAATTTGCAGCAGGGCACTAAAAGAGTGGATGTAGTGGTTCTATGGATTATGGTATGGTTTCTTTTGATTCAATGGCTGCAAGTAAAATCCCACTATTTAAACAAGAAGAAAGAAAAAAAGCTGGGAGCTACAGACTATGTTAGTCTAACCAGTGATGGGGAAAATGCACAAATATGCTATTATAAAGGATGTGACAACTGGACACTGAGAGAATATCAGAAGGATTAGACAGAGTCAGCATGGATTTATAAAAACAAAATTATGTTTGAAAAACTACCAGAGTTTTATTTTGGAGAAGAGGTCAGGGAGAATTAATGGATGTTTATTCAGACTTTCAGACAGCTTTTGGTAAAGTCGATGTAAGAAATTAAAGCACGTTGGATTGCGCCAAAAAATGTTTGACAGAGAGGGCAGACTGAAGCAGTTTTTTTTGTTACAGCTTTTTACAATATAGATTAATAGTTTGGATATTGCAACCGGATGGAATATTTCTAAATTTGCCAATTACATAAAATGGGTGGAATTCTTTGTTGCAAAGAGGAAACCAAAAGGCCTTAAAGCAACTTTTGACAGATTGAGTGAATGCGTAAATACAGTATATAGCAGGTGCAGTATTCCTTCTCTCCAGAGATTCTGCCTGCCCTGCTGAGTCACTCCAGCATCTACAGTTCCTTCCTACACGTAAATAGCATGCATTGGTTTGATGATAGACTGAAAAAAAAGTCCCAACCAGAAACGTCAAAAGTCAATGTTTTTTATCGAAGGTAGACACAAAATGCTAGAGTAAATCAGCGGGATAGGCAGCAATGCTGCCGCAACATCTCTGGAGAGAAGGAATGTTTCGGGTCGAGACCTTACTTCAGACCCGAAAAGTCACCCATTCCTTCTCGCCATAGATGCTGCCTGTCTCGCTGAGTTTCTCCAGCATTTTGGGTCTACCTTCAATTTGAACCAGCATCTGCAGTTCTTTCCTACACCCGTCAATGTTTTTTTGTTTTTCTCGTTCTGGTTTTAGTTTTAGAGATACAGCATGGAAACAGGCCCTTTGGCCTACCATGTTCCACGCCCACCACCGATCACCCATTCACACTAGTTCCAGATTGTCACACTTTCTCATCGACTCCCTACATACTCAGGGCAATTTATAGAGGCCAATTAACCTACAAGGTCATACGTCTTTGGGATGTGGGAGGAAACCCAGGAAAACCAATGCGGTCACAGAGAGAACGTGCAACCTCCACACAGACAGCACCTGAAGTCAGGATCGAACCAGGGTTTCTGGTGCTGTAACACAGCTGCTCTACACCGTGCCATAAAGATGTTGCTTGACCCACCACATTACTCCTGCACTTCGTGTGTGTTTTTAAATGAATTATTATAAATATGAAGAAAGCCGTGTATGCTTTGTATTTCCTGTAGAATAGTATGTAAAGAGAGTTTATTTTGAAATAAAAAGGTAAGAAAGGAATGCCTTTATTAATCAAGGACACTTATCCTGATTTGTATTTGATGCAGATTTTGAATAGAATGACTCCCATTATCGCAGGGTGAAACAAATGCCTCTCACGATGTTTGCTACGTTTTAAATTTCTTTTTGCATTATAACTACTCACATCTTTATGTTTAAGTTTGCTTTAGTACAATCAGAAGATGGTATATTTGTGTACAAAGTTAAAATTAATCTGCATACAAATGTTTGGCAGCCTTGCCCCTCAAATCTCAGATTATATTTCACGTGGATTGTTTCTCAAAAATGTCTCAAAAATCTCTATTCCACGGACCATAGCTAAATCAAGCAATGAACATCCGACTATGGAACCGTCCTTGGTCCGTAAGTGCCGATTCTACAAATGTTTGGCTGCCTTGCCCTCGAATCCCTTTCTCATGCTTTCTGTCAAAAAAATCCAGACAGTAGCTTCCTTAATCCATCTGAGTATTTTCCCCAACAGGTAAATTAACATTAAACAGAAAGGTCTTGTACACATATAGTTCTTACTGCTGTGGAATAACAATGAATACCCTTTGTTCCACAGAGTTTTCATTTTACAGGTACAGGTATTTTAGCCTTACAGTTATTGCAGTTATACAGACAATACAGTTTACAGGTATTTTAAATACAGCAGTCATTTCTGTGGAAACGTCCTCCTCAAAATGTATTTCTTGGTCCCAAGTCACATGTTTTAATGAACATGAGAAATAAAAGTAAGGATAGGGAATTCTGCCCCCTTGAATCTGATACACCATCTCAATAAGATTAGAAGTGATATTTTACCTCTTTTCCCACTTTCCTGCGCCAACGCAATGTCAATAGATTATTTTTATATCTAAAAATAGTTTATTTCTTTTCTGAATATTTATAATGACTAAACTTCCAAAACCCTCTTGAGCAGAAAATTACAAGGATCTGTTGCTCTCCCGTGAAATGTTTAAATTAAGTCAACATATAAAGAAATCTGGATGTTCTTTTTCAACCATAATGTATTCTCCTTTTAATCCACTACATATTCTTTCCCGTTGGTTGCTATTAATCATTTTTCCTTTCCAAATATGAAACTAAAATGTTTATCTTCCATCAAGAGAAATGTGGAAATATTTGTGAAGGCATTTCCAGAAATCGAATGTCCAAATGGATAATCTGATGAAAGTATGAATGCAGATAGATAAATCCATTATAAACATCCACAAATGGGGCATAGCAAAGCAAAGGAAGATTGCTCCCGATGTTGGGGAAGTCCAGGACAAGGGGTCACAGCTTAAGGATAAGGGGGAAATCCTTTAAAACCGAGATGAGAAGAACTTTTTTCACACAGAGAGTGGTGAATTTCTGGAACTCTCTGCCACAGAGGGTAGTCGAGGCCAGTTCATTGGCTATATTTAAGAGGGAGTTAGATGTGGCCCTTGTGGCTAAGGGGATCAGAGGGTATGGAGAGAAGGCAGGTACGGGATACTGAGTTGGATGATCAGCCATGATCATATTGAATGGCGGTGCAGGCTCGAAGGGCCGAATGGCCTACTCCTGCACCTAATTTCTATGTTTCTATGTTTCTAAAACAGTTATGATTAATTTGTATATGATTTAGATAAGCCATAATTAGAGCACAATGTGCAGTTCAAGGCATAACAACTTGGGGAATACCTACTTCTTTACTTACTATGACCAAAAGAAGCCACTCAACCCTTCTAGTTCATGCCAGCTCCCTGAAGCAGAATCCTGTTACTCCGATTCCTGCTCATCTTATCTCCTTTTAAAGCCTCACAACGTATTCTTCCACTTGCCAAACAACCTTTTGTTTATTATCTTCCCATTTATCTACACCAAGGATGAATTTACAGTGTGCAATAAACCTACCGGCTTCACTTTGAGGTTGAAGAGTAAAGTAGAGCACCTGGCAAAAAAAAACTACTTGTTTAAAGGGAGAAGGCGGAAACTTTCCACTTTCCTGCACTAACATCAGGATTGAACCCGATTCCTTGGAGATTTTAAGCAGCAACACAAACTGCTCCATCACTGTACCTGGGGAAATATAAAATGTATAAATGGGATGCACCACCAGACACAAGAACAGTTTCTTCCCCTCTGTTATCACACCACTGAATGGTCCTTCCATAATCTAGGGTACAGTCCAATTCACCTCTACCCATTGCGGACTTTGTACTTTGTCTATAGAACAACTGAGCACCAATGGTGAAAATTATATAACGACACTCTATATCTTTACCTTTGCTCTACATATTACACTTGAGGTTGGCTTGATTATATTTATGTACAATATTATCTGATTTGATTGGATAAGCTAAACTCACCTCATAGCGTACAAAACAAGGCTTTTACACTGTACCTTAATGTACGTGAAAGTAATAAACGTAAACTGAGAAATTTGGACCCATAACACACATTGCCCAGGTGCCAAATCATCTCTTAAACCTTAGATGTAATGAACAGGACCTTTTAACTTCTATTGACGCAAAAATGCAAAAATCATGTTGGTCAAGATCAAATAACAGTCAGCTTGTATTATCCATACTTGACATGAATATTCTGCTCTTCACATATACATGGTGAAGATACCTAGCCAGAAAATTAGGTTTAATATGATCTTTCAGTTACAGAATTAAAAAATATGCAATAAAATGAAATCCACAGCAGAATACCGATCGTGTTGAATAGATGGTAACAACACACCCAAGAGTATTAATGACAGTAATTTCTGAATTTCCATGTTTAACTCATAAAAAGTGAAAGACAGGCCATTGGGTCCTTCAAGTCTGCTCCACCATCAAGCTTGATGCTCTCAGTAAATTTTTCTGCATCTGCCCATTCCATTTGTTGCCATTTGTGTTTGCAAATTTATCTAAACTACATTAAATGACATGCCTTCCACATTAAATTTCACAAGTTCACCACCCTCTGGTGTCTCACCACCCCGGTCCGAAATGTCTACCGAGTATCCTACGACCTTGGCCCCTAGTTCCAGTCACCACAGCAGGGGAAATATCCACTTTGCATCCTGCGTGACAAAACCTATCAGTATTTTGTACCTCCTTTCATTTTTTGAAACTCCAGTGAATGCAGGTCCAGTTAACTCAATCTCTCAAATTCCAGTCCCACTATCCTTAAAATAACAGTCTAGTGATCCTTTACAGCCTTCCTTTTATGACAGGTTTATCCGTTCATAGGTAAGAAGACCAACCTGTATGCAATACTTCAGCTATGATCATTAAGGCCAGCTATAGTAAGACATACTCGCTCTTGTAAGTCACTCTACAGTGAAGACTAATATTTCATTTCAATTCTGAACTTGCTGCTTTTATGTTTGCTTTCATTATCTGGTATACAAGGACAGGTTTCTTTGTATATCAACTTTTTCCAATCTATCGTCATTTAGTTAATATTTTGACTTTCTATTCTTCATACCAACGTGCATAAAATCAAATTTATCCTTGTCATACCACAAGGAAATGTCACCTAACCACTTTATCCAGAGATGCTGCCTGTCCGCTGAGTCACTCCAGCATTCTGTGTCTACATTCTATTTAGTGTGTAGGAAGTTGGTTTAAATCAGTGATAGACACAAAATGCTGGAGTAACTCAGGACAGGCAACATCTCTGCAGAGAAGGAATGGGTGACATTTCGGGTTGAGACGCTTCAATCTGAAGAAGGGTCTCGACCCGAAACGTCACCCATTCCTTCTCTCCAGAGATGCTGCCTGTCCAGCTGAGGCATTCCAGCATTGTGAGTCTACATTCTATTCATAGTGTATGGGCGCCACCATTATTTCCTATTTCAGTGACAACCATTTTTTTTTTAATTTCAAAATAGACTTTATTCAATTGATAAATATATACAATTCCTGAACCATTCAAACAAACAAAATTCATCCGACATTTTCGGAGACTATACAAGTTTTTCCAGTACAATTTTTTTTTACATTTGTCAAATTTCACCAAACAGTCCCCCACCCGTGCCACTCTGTGGCCCCTGTCCAAGTAATAAATATATACAATGTTTACACAGTGCGAAAATTCCATCTGACACAAAAACAGTCCCCCACCCGTGCCACTCATGTGGCCCCCTGGTGTGGGATACCTTCCCTTAACCATGTTTGAGAGGTTATTGTGATTTTGTGAAAGGGCAATGCACTGTTGCACAACCTTAGTTGCAAGACCAAAGTGAGCCCAACCCACACTTGGGCCAGGCCAGGCCAGGGGGAGGGCAGGGCGCATGCGCGGGGCCAGGCTGGGGTAAAGAGAGCCTGGGCCAGGCCAGGGCGCATGCGCGGGGCCAGGCTGGGGTAAAGAGAGCCTGGGCCGGGCCGGGCCAGGGGGAGGGGAGGGCGCATGCGCGGGGCTGCCTGGTTGGGCGGGTGCGGGCCGATGTACATCCGGGGACGTGGAGTCGAGCACGCGGGTCACGTGACCACTATTATTCCGCCATCTTGTCGCCGAGGAGAGTAGAAACACAGCGAGCGCGGGCGGCTGCGATTATCCTTCCTGTTGGCGATTAGCGCAGGTAAAACACCGGGGCCGGCCGGCCGGCCGGGGACTGACAACCCGCCAGAGCACAGCCCGCCCGCCCCCTCCCTCTCTCCCTCTCTCCCCCAGCAGCAGCAGCAGCAGCCCGCCCGCCCGCTCCCTCTCTCCCCCAGCAGCAGCAGCCCCCCGCCAGCCTCGCTCTTCCGCTCCCATCACGCTTCACCCGGCGGAGCTGTCCCAGCAGCTGCTGCTCGCTCGGAGTGAGGGAGGGGAAAGAAGCCGACACCACAGCACATGGTGCAGCCGGACACCCCCCCCCCTCAGCGGGCAACCCCTCCTGCTCCCCAGCCCCTGCCCCCAGCCCTCCCCCCCCCCCCCCCCCCCCTCAATCACCCCCCCCCCACACACACACACCCACCCAACCCTCAACCCTCTCCCCCCCCCCCTCCCTACCGTCTCCCGCCCCCCAATCACCCCCCCGTCCTGCTCCCCAGCCCTCCCGCCCCCCCCCCCCCTGCTCCCCACCCTCAACCCTCAACCCCTCTCCCAACCCCCCCCCCCACACACACACACACGATAGGCCCCTAAGCCGCGCCCTCGAGTAGGGAGAGCGATCCTCCCTCCAAGCTGTCGCTTGCACCGATGCCCCTGGCAGGAAAGCGGCCTCCTAAAGCAGGCTTGCAAGAAGGTGCTTGCATCAGGCAGGAGGACGTGTTCCCTGATTACTCGGCGCTTGTCAATAAATAGGGTGCTGCCCTTGAACTACGTTGAATTTCATACAGTCACTGATCAGGGTGAAGTTCTGCCTCAAATATCTAAGTGTTAATACAAATCTTCAGATATTCCCCGACTCCTAAAATATTCAAGATTTGTCGCATCGACTTTTAAATCTATCGTTTTGATCAGTGATCACGACAAGAAATAATATGACACTGAACCATTACAGTATTTATGTTCTAAAATTTATGACCCTTTGTGGTTATGAATTGGCAGAGGGCAAGTGGTGCAGTAATGCTTTTGTTATGAAGTATGATTTCCTTATTTCAAATGAATTCCCAATTTATATTATTTTTAATTACAGTAAATCAGATTTCTGACAATTTGTTTTCTTTCAATAAACATTTTTAGAAATTGCACAATCAGAAATTTAAAACATCTAAATTTAGATACGTTTAACTCCGAATAGGTGTGTAATGATGTCACAGTGGTTTCCTGCCTCAACATTGCTGTCTATATTGATAGAAGAGTAATTCCAAGATGTGTATTTAAACATTATCATACATTAGTTGCACTTTTTATTGTTCTGGATTGTCATCATTTGTATTCCTGATTTGTAAAAGGATGTTGATTCCTGGAATTATATATTCTTTCTTAGCAGTATAGTGTTGAATAAAACCATTTAGTGTGACTTCTGGGTATCTTTCATACATTCATGGTGTTGACACTATTTGGTGCACACTATAATAGTCTTTGTATAATTCAGTACAAACTATTGAGCCCTCCATCTCAATTGCTTTACATGTCCAAAGCTTAGTTTTGAAAATCATGGTTGTGTAAACTATTGTGATATGTTCTGTGACAGTTAAGAACTCATTCTCTGAATTTAGCTATCAGCAGTGCTCTAACAATATTGTACATTCAATGATAACTGAGTTTGGAATATATTTCTGTAATTCCATTGAGACCCTTTAATTCATTGTAAGTTTATTTATCTGCTGCTAAAGCTGTTATTTTCTGCATTTATTAGAAATGTATCACAGTTTTTAGTTTAGTTTAAAACCTGTGCAATAGAATGTCCGAAATTAATATAAAACAAAGCTTTTTTAATACAAGATTTGCAGGTGTGTTGCAGTTCCTTATTGCAATGCATTATTCTTTCATATGGGCGATGGCCTGGATAGGCAACTTTGCATATACAGCTTCTCCTTTCCCACTCTTTTTCCCCCCTCTCCCACCCCTTCAAAAGTTTGTATGAAGCAGTTGTGAATGGTGTTGTAGACAGTGTTTTCCATTCATTTTACTGTATTAAAATTGTACATTATCAGGACGTCATATGTCAGCAGAGGCTATCTTTCATAAACTTAAAACATAAAAGCTGCAAATGGGTGTGTCTTTCTTGTTGACAGTTTCATGAATGATCACTGACTTTCTTTTTCCACAGATGCTGCCTGATCTGAGCATTTCCAGCATTTTGGTTTATTAAGATTTCCAAAATCTGCTTTTATAGCATTTTGAATCAATTGACACATTTTGTTACATTTGTTTTTCAAAGTCATAACTCTGTTTTAACATCTGCTGCAATTAAAATGCTTCATATCTGAAAGCGTTGGCATGGTAGACATTAAATATGGATGTGCTACATCAAATTTGAAGCAGTAAAATATGTATTGAGATTTTCTCAGTGGATTAGTAAACTGAAATTCCAGAGAAAAACAACCATTTAAAAGGCTGCATTTTTTTTGGTTCCAGTTCATGTTTTTAACTTGACTTAGATATTTAACCATATAAATATTTATTGCATACATACAAAAAGTATACTAATTCCCATGAAAATCTTGATCAATGTTCTTCATACATCTCCCTACAACACCCTATATTCCTGCACTGGTGTTTCTTGTCAGGCAAACTCGCCTTTGGGCATAGTGGGGACAGAGATTGGTGGAGGCTGGAAGGGGGAACTGAGGCTGAAAATTGCGTTCCATTTTTTCATGTATTTTCTTGGCCTTGTAGTCAATACCATCTTGTTGGTAGACAAAAGTGCTGGAGAAACTCAGCGGGTGAGGCAGCATCTATTTCCTGCGCTCCATAGATGCTGCCTCACCCGCTGAGTTTCTCTAGCACTTTTGTCTACCTTCGATTTTCCAGCATCTGCAGATCCTTCTTAAATACCATCTTGTTCATTATTTTCTATGGATAATATATATTTTAGTATGCTGTTTAATATCCTATTCCTAGGTGAATAACTGTGTAAATTGCATTCCTTTATTCAATATTGAAAAGCACCATAAAGATTTAATTGATGATCTGATCTGGGGTTTTGTACTGGTGGTTGGGATGGGTATAATAAAAAAAATAGTTCTTATAATTGAGAAGGTGGATTAAGGAAATGGGGGCAACACCCAAATCATTCCATGAAGGGACAGAACAAATAAAAATTGGGACACAAAGTGCCGTAGTAACTCAATGGGTCAGGCGGGATCTCTGGAGAACATGGATAGCGTGAAGAAGGTCTCGATATGAAACGTCATTTATTCATGTTTTTCAGAGATGCTGCCTGACCTGCTGAGCTGCAACATGCTTTGTGTTTTTATTTTTGTAAATCGCATTTGCAATTGTTTCTCCAAAATAAAAGTTGTGAATCTCTGACAATTATGCCATTATACTTGAGGCATTGGTAACGTAGGAAGTGTACCTGTTAAAAATATATACATACCAGCATCTGGCTCTTTTACAAGTCTTGGCCATGTAGGCCATTGTTCTCATCTAAATCTCGTCAAATTCTGCTCCTGAACAGTACAGATGAAGCTGTTGCTTATTGACACCTCTGATTTTGGAGTCATTTTTGCACATTTTCCCTTTGGTTCTCTGGAATCAATGCTCAAGTTTATTACGGAATCCTACACTTTTATTTTGCTATCACTATTTAGAGGGTAATCATGTTTTGTATCACAAATCAATTTAAGCTGTTGTGCAAGCCAGAAAATTTCTACATGATCCCCACATCTTAAAGGGTAAATTAGGTCAATTAAAAGCCACCAAGATGAGATGAACCATTGGGAGCACTTGCTCTTTACCAATTGTAATGACTCTGTACAGACTGATTTGTGCAGTTCATTGGTACTTTTGTGGATGCTACCATTTAAAAAAAAAATTAGTAGTTGTATCCATTAGAATGAGGAAAATACATAGAGGCCACCATGATGGAATCTATCTGAATGATAGATTAAGCCAAAACATTGTACAGATAGGCAACATTTATGTAGATTTCTGCCAACCACGGTACGGTTCTTTTGGCGGTATTTGTCTTTCATGGGATGTAGATATTGCTGGCAAGGCAGCATTCACTTGCTCCATGAAGGCCATTGTATATGGAAGTTAAGGCTGGGCCCATCGGTGCTGGTCTGAAGGTACCAGTCACAGGATGGAAAAGCAAAAGACTGCAAATCTGAAATAACAAAGAGCTGGGGAAAAAAATGGCAGGTTAGATGGCATCTATGGAATGAGGAACAATTGATGTTTCAAGTCGGTGGTTCTGATCAGAGATCAGCACCCTGAAATTTTAACCTTTTCTCTCTCTATAGAAGCTGCCTAACTTGACTATTTGCAGAATTGCTTTTCTGTTAATATGGATGTTTGATTTTCTTAACTGAAAAATGTAAATGAACCTGATGGGATTTTAACAGCAATCCAACCTGCCAAATCCATTGGCATGATAGATTAAACTGTGTTGGTATGCTTGCCCAAGACAATACTCTCACCTTCAAGACTTTGATCATGCTCAATGAGCTTTGGTAGATGGGCTGCATTGTCCAGACTTGGAAACAAGCATACTATTTGTAGGAAGAAATTTCCAGAAAAAAAGAGGATATGCTTCTTGGATGTTCTCAGTTTCTTTGAACAAATGTAGTATCCATAGCAATTTCTGGGAACTCCATGTAGCTACCTAACATGGAATAGCAGTATATTGGCGAACACTAAACCACTGAAGTTTCAATGACATCAGGACACTGAGGCTATGTATAAAAGTGGAAGGAATGCACAACCTCCCAGGCACCACGCCTACCTTATTTGTCAAGCTCCACTTTCTCCGACCAATACAGTTTGTGGATCCTCCAAAGGGCTCCTCAGCCACGTCACAATTCAGAACCAGAGCAAAAGCAGATTATCTTTCAACCTGACGAATAATTATGTATATCATGATTTTATTTAAGATTTTTATTTAGCAATAAAGTAGAGATGGAAGGTAGACACAAAATGCTGCAGTAACTCAGCGGGACAGGCAGCATCTCTGGAGAGGAATGGGCGACGTTTCGGGTCAAGACCCTTGTTCAGACTCAGTAGTACAGACAAGTAGAGATGGAATTTCAGTATATCTCCAGTCATGAGTCCAAGCCTTTTGATTGCCAGTCCAGTAGTATAGTCAAAATGATTATAATAGTGATGTAAGTCAAATAATGTGATAATTATTTTGTAATGTATTATTTTGCTAAATATGGTCTAATTTTTCACTGTTGTCACATTATAAATATCAGTTTAGTTTCCTATGATCTAGCCAGCAAGAATTTCATTGTTCTGTTTTGGAACATATGGCAATAAAACTCTCTTGAACTTTTTTTCCTGCCAATATAACTTATTTTCCTGCCAATATATTGTTTAGATATACAATTGTTACAAAATATATTGATTATAGTGTAGCAAAGTTTGGAGTCATGCATTTTGGTAGTAGGAATAAAGACGTAGATTATTTTCTAAATGGGGAGATAATTCAGAAATCAGGTGCAAAGGGACTTGGGAGTGCTGGTGCAGGATTTCCAAAAAGTTAATCTGCAAGTCGTGTTGGTAGTAAAGAAAGCAAATGCAATATGAGCATTTATTTCGAGAGGGCTTGTTTACAAAAACAGGTTTGTAATGCTGAAGCTCTTGAAGGCTGAATTTGGAATATTGTGAGCAATTTTGGGCTCCATATCTGAGGATGGATGCACTGGCTCTGGAGAGGATCCAGAGGAGGTTTACAAAAATAATCCCAGGAATGAGTAGGTTAACATATGATGAGTGTTTGACGGCGCTGGGCCTACACTCACTGGAGTTGAGAAGAATGAGGGAGGACCTCATTGAAACATGCAGAATAGTGAAAGACTTGGATAGAGTGCATGTGGAGAGGATGTTTCCACCAGTGGGAGAGTCGAGGACTAGAGGTCATAGCCCCATAGCCTCAGAATTAAAGGACATTATTTTAGGAAGGAGATGAGTAGGAATTTCTTTGGGTCAGAGGGTGGTGAATCTGTGGAATTATTTGCCACAGAAGGCTGTAGAGGCAAAGCTAGTGGATATATTTAAGGCAGAGATAAATACAATCTTGATTAGTACAGGTTATTGGGAGAAGGCAGGAGAATGGGGGTAGGAGTGAGAGATAGGAGTCAGCCATGATTGAATGGTGGAGTAGACTTGATGGGCCGAATAGCCTAATTCTGCTCCTATCACTTATGAACTTAGGAATATGTACATTCATCACACTATTACACATTTAGATGCAAGGTCCAAGTTTCAAAATTTAAATTTTTTCTACTTATGTGTCCCTTTAAAATCTGAATACCTGGCAAAACTATTAATCATCTGTCTTAATGTTCTTCTCCA